>NC_029792.2:49221927-49223652 GCF_000816755.2 Arachis ipaensis
CCGGAGTTTTTGAGGATAAGGTATCTTGGCTTTATATTCCTCAACCTTAGTTGATGCAGGTTTATTGCCTATAGAAGTGGTTGAAGAAGCCTTTTTAGAGGGGTTGTTATCAGCATTTGTGTGTGTCTGATCCCTCACTGGCAGTTGAGTGCCAGGGTTAGAAGCTGGAGTGAAATTGGACGCCAGCTCCTTGTTTGTTCCTGGCGTCTGAACGCCAGAACTGTGCCCATTTTGGGCGTTCAGCGCCAGATCTTGCCCATTTTGGGCGTTCAACGCCAGATCCTTGCCTATTTCTGGCGTTGAACACCAGTCCTGCCTTGTTTCTGGCGTTGAACGCGAGTCCTGAGCATGGTCTGGGCGTTCAGCGCCAGCCTTCCACCAAATTTCTGGTGTTTTAGTTCCAGAATTACTTTTCCCTGGGCTCTTACTGTCCTCAGGTGAATTTTGGGTGGTTTGCTCATTCTTCTGGGGCCCACTTGGTGTGCTGGGACCCCCTTGGTGTGTGCTGAGTGCTGAGATTTAAGTAAGTCACGTGCAGAGGCCATTTGTGGAGTTAAACGCCAGTTTTTGTGCCAGTTTGGGCGTTCAACTCCAGCTTTTGATCCTTTTCTGGCGCAGGTCGCCAGAATTGGGCAGAGAACTGGCGTTGAACGCCAGTTTACGTCGTCTATCCTTGTGCAAAGTATGGACTATTATATATTGCTGGAAAGCCCTGGATGTCTACTTTCCAACTCAATTGGAAGCATGCCATTGCGAGTTCTTTAGCTCCAGAAAATCCACTTTGAGTGCAGGGAGGTCAGAATCCAACAGCATCAGCAGTCCTTTTTCAGCCTGAATCAGATTTTTGCTCAGCTCCTTCAATTTCAGCCAGAAAAATACCTGAAATTACAGAAAAACAAACAACTCATAGTAAAGTCTAGAAATATGAATTTTTCCTAAAAGCTAATGGAAATAGACTAAAAACTAACTAGAACATACTCAAAACTAAATGAAATTAACCCCAAAAAGCGTATAAAATATCCGCTCATCACAACACCAAACTTAAACTGTTGCTTGTCCTCAAGCAACTAGACAAATAAAATAGAAGACTAATAGGTTGAGAAGCGGACATTGTCACAGAGTTAAGGCAGAAATTGGAAATTAACAACCTTTATTCTAGGGGAACGTGGGTTCCTCTGATCCTTGGGGTGCTTGGTCCTACAAGAGAAGACTTTTGGCGCTTCAATTCCCTTAAGTCATGCCCCTGCTCCTCTTGTTCTTTAAACATATAGGTCAGCATTTGACTGTGTTCCTTCTGTTATTTTATTATTTGCTCCATAGCTTCTCGTATCTTCGTAACGGACGTCTCAAGATACTCCCAGTATTCAGATTGAGGGATCTCTGGGAGGAATTCCTGTGCTCTCTTCTTGATGGGATCCTCCTGTGCTTGTTGTTTTTCCATTGATGCTTTGGCGATTGGCTTTTCAATTAGGATATACTCAGTTATTCCCATCCTTACTCCAGCGTCCTTGCAGAGCAGAGAAATCACACTTGGATAAGCCAACCTGGCCTCTTTAGAATTTTTATTAGCAATTTTGTAGAGTTGAGTTGAAATCAGCTGATGAACCTCCACTTCCTTTCCCATCATGATGCAATGGATCATCACTGCTCTTTTAACTGTGACTTCAGAACGGTTGCTAGTGGGCAACAGAGAACGCCCAATGAAGTCCAGCCATCCTCTGGCGA
>NC_029792.2:49223706-49249071 GCF_000816755.2 Arachis ipaensis
AGGAAATACGTGTGGAAAAATGAATTTGGCTCCTCCCTGCTGTCCTGGCGTTTGAACGCCCAAACACTGCCTGTTTTGGGTGTTCAGCGCCCAAATGCTGCTCTCCTGGGCGTTCAACGCCCCAGCTGCTACCATTACTGGCGTTCAACGCCCAGTGGGTGCCCCTTTTCTGGCGTTGAACGCCCAGATTGCTACCATTACTGGCGTTCAATGCCCAGTGGATGCCCATTTTGGGCGTTGAACGCCCAAAATATACTTTTACTGGCATTTTCTTGCCAGTGAGCTCTTTTTCTCTGTTTTGTGTGCCGAGGTCTTCTGTAAATGATTATTTACCTTGTTGTCAATGAACTCTATATAAACAAATAAAAAAATAAAAATAGAAATAGGGCAAAATGCTTAGAGGATTGTTGCCCCATGGCTGGGTTGCCTCCCAGCAAGCGCTTCTTTATTGTCTTTAGCTGGACCTTGCTGAGCTCTTAATCCAGCTTCAGCCTTGAGCATTCTTGCTCAATGTTGCCTTCAAGATAATGCTTGATTCTTTGTCCATTGACAATGAACTTCTTATCAGAATCAATATCTTGAAGCTCCACATAACCATATGGTGATACCCGTGGCAATGCCATAGGATTCTCTGTGCTTCCTTTTTAGGCACACACCTACGGATAATTCCATCTGCACATCTCTTAAAGAGGTAAGGTTCATCCCACAGGTAATACTTTGCATCAGTAATTAATTTCTTCTTTTGTATCCTGTTGTACTCCTTGGGTATGAACCTTGCAGCTTTATAGTTTGCAATATCGGCAAACCATGGTGCTTCCTGAATGGCAAATAAATACTCATCAGGAAACGTCTCAGAGATCTCAAGAAAGGGGAGGGACGTCCCTTCCACTAGCTCTATCCGGGACAGATGATCAGCCACTTGGTTCTCTGTCCCTTTTCTGTCTCTTATTTCTATATCAAACTCTTGCAGAAGCAATACCCATCTGATGAGCCTGGGTTTTGAATCCTGTTTTATGAGTAGATATTTAAGAGAAGCATGGTCAGTATACACAATCACTTTTGATCCTACTAGGTATGATCTGAACTTGTCAATGGCGTAAACCACTGCAAGTAATTCTTTTTCTGTGGTTGTGTAATTTTTCTGGGCATCATTTAGAACGCGACTGGCATAATAAATGACATGCAGAAGCTTGTCATGCCTCTGTCCCAATACTGCACCAATGGCATGATCACTGGCATCACACATTAGCTCAAATGGTAACGTCTAGTTTGGTGCAGAAATGACTGGTGCTGTGACCAGCTTAGCTTTCAGCGTTTCAAACGCCTGCAGGCACTCTGTGTCAAACACAAATGGCGTGTCAGCAGCTAGCAGATTGCTCAGAGGTTTTCCGATTTTTGAAAAATCCTTTATAAACCTCCTATAGAATCCTGCATGCCCCAGAAAGCTTCTGATCGCCTTAACATTGGCAGGTGGTGGTAATTTTTCAATTACCTCTATTTTTGCTTGATCCACCTCTATTCCCTTGTTTGAGATTTTATGCCCAAGGACAATTCCTTCAGTCACCATGAAGTGGCATTTTTCCCAGTTTAAAACTAGGTTGGTCTCTTGGAATCTTTTCAGAACAAGTTTCAGGTGATCAAGACAGGAGCTGAATGAGTCTCCATATACACAGAAGTCATCCATGAAGACTTCCAGAAATTTTTCCACCATATCAGAGAAAATAGAGAGCATGCATCTCTGGAAGGTTGCAGGCGCATTACATAGCCCAAATGGCATCCTTCTATAAGCAAACACCCCGGATGGACATGTGAATGCTGTTTTCTCTTAATGGACGTCAATGAGGGATCGTCTAGTTGCTAGGAAGGGTCTTCCTAGAATGAGAGTAGCACTCTTGTGCTCTTCCATTTCCAGCATAACAAAGTCAGTGGGAAAGGCGAATGGCCCAACTCTGTCCTCAGGTGAATTTTGGGTGGTTTGCTCATTTCTTAGCTTTTTGCTGCCTTGCGGTGGGGTATTTAATGTTTTCCCAATTTTTAGTTGAACTGCTTGGCATTCTTCTGCTATTTGCCTTGACAGCTGCTGCTTTGTTTGCTTAAACTATTCGTCCATATGTATATTAGCCATCCTTGTCTCTTGTAACCTGTCTTTAAATTCGGCCAGCTGCTTTGTCAGAAAGTCCAATTGCTGATTGAATTCAGCAGCTTGTTTCACAGGACTGAGTTCAGCAGTTACTATTTTAACCTCTTCATTCATGGAAGGGTTGCTGCTTAGGTACAGATGCTGATTCCTGGCAACTGTATCAATGAGCTCTTGAGCCTCTTCAATTGTCTTTCTCATGTGGATAGATCCACCAGCTGAGTAATCTAGAGACATCTTAGCTCCTTCTGCAAGCCCATAGTAGAAGATGTCTAACTGAACCCACTCTGAAAACATTTCAGAGGGGCATTTTTGTAGCATCTCTCTGTATCTCTCCCAGGCATCATAAAGAGATTCATTATCTCCTTGCTTGAAGCCTTGGATGTCCAGCCTTAGCTGTTTCATCCTTTTTGGAGGGAAATATTGATTCAGGAATTTTTCTGTCACCTGTTTCCATGTCTTTATGCTGGCCTTAGGTTGGTTATTTAACCACCTCTTAGCTTGATCTTTTACAGCAAATGGAAACAGTAATAGTCTGTAGACATCCTGATCTATTTCCTTATCATGTACTGTGTCAGCAATTTGTAAAAATTGTGCCAGAAACTCTGTAAGTTCTTCCTGTGGAAGACCGGAATACTGGCAGCTTTGCTGCACCATGATAATGAGCTGAGGATTCAACTCAAAGCTACTGACTCCAATGGAGGGTATGCAGATACTACTCCCATATAAAGTAGTAGAGGGGTTAGAATATGACCCCAGAGTCCTCCTGGATTGTTCATTTCTGCTTAGGTCCATGATGGAGAAAGGGAGATGATGTAAAATAAAAAAATATATTTTTATTTATTTATTTATTAATTTATTTCGAAAATAAAATAAATCAAAATAAAATAAATAAAAATGAGTAAAAGATTTTCGAAAAAGTGAGGAGAGAGAAAGTGGTTAGGAGATTTTGAAAAAGATATGATGATTTTTGAAAAAGGTTTTAAATTTTGAAATAAAAATCTGAATTTTTAAAGGAGAGAGAAAAACAATAAGATAACACAGGATTTAAAATTTTTAGATTTGAGGTTCCTTATTTTCGAAAATTTTGGGAGGGAAAAACACCAAGGAACACCAAACTTAAAAATTTTAAGATCAAGACACAAGGAAAACTTAAGAACACCTTGAAGATTCACAAGAACATGAGAACACAACGGAAGAACACCAAACTTAAAATTTTTAGAAAACCAAAATAAATTTTCAAAAAACACAGAAAAATCAACAAGAAAACACCAAACTTAAAGTTTGGCACAAGAATTAATAGAAAAATTATTTTTTTGAAAAAGATTTTAAAAAGAAAATAAGGATTCTAAGATTCTAACACAACAATAAAAAGAGACTCTAAACAAAAAAGAGAAATTTTTCCTAATCTAAGCAACAAAATAAACCGTTAGTTGTCCAAACTCGAACAATCCCCAGCAACGGCGCCAAAAACTTGGTGCATGAATTATGAATCACACTTTTTACAACTCGTACCACTGACCAGCAAGTGCACTGGGTCGTCCAAGTAATACCTCACATGAGTAAGGGTCGAATCCCATGGAGATTGTTGGTTTGAAGCAATCTATGGTTATCTTATAAATCTTAGTCAGGAAGTCAATTATGTTTATCAGTTGAATTGCAAATAAACAATAGAGCATGGATTAAAGGTTACTTGTTATGCAGTAATGGAGAATATGTTGGATTTTTGGAGATGCTTTGTCTTCTGAATCTCTTCTTTCCTCTGTCTTCTTGTTCACGCACGCATGTCCTCCTATGGCAAGCTGTGTGTTGGTGGATCACCGTTGTCAATGGCTACCTTTCATCCTTCCAGTAAAAACTACACTCACGCGCTCTGTCACATCACGGCTAATCACCGGTTGGTTCTCGATCCGGTTGGAATAGGATTTACTATCCTTTTGCGTCTGTCACTAACGCCCAGCCTTCAGGAGTTTGAAGCTCGTCACAGTTATTCAATCCTTGAATCCTACTCGGAATACCATAGACAAGGTTTAGACTTTCCGGATTCTCATGAATGCCGCCATCAGTTCTAGCTTATACCACGGAGATTCTGATTAAGGAATCTAAGAGATACTCATTCAATCGTATATAGAACGGAGGTGGTTGTCAGGCACACGTTCATGATATGAGGAAGGTGATGAGTGTCACAGATCATCACCTCCATCACAGTTAAGCGCGAATGAACATCTTAGATAGGAACAAGCGTGTTTGAATGGAAAACAGAAATACTTGCATTAATTCATCGAGACACAGCAGAGCTCCTCACCCCCAACAATAGGGTTTAGAGACTCATGCCGTCACAGAATACAAAGTTTTGATCTAAAATATCATGAGATGCAAAATAAGTCTCTAAAAGTTGTTTAAATACTAAACTAGTAGCCTAGGTTTACAAAAAATGAGTAGACTATGATGGGTGATGCAGAAATCCACTTCTGGGGCCCACTTGGTGTGTGCTGGGGCTGAGATTTAAGCAAGTCACGTGCAGAGGCCATTTGTGGAGTTGAACGCCAGTTTTTGTGCCAGTTTGGGCGTTCAACTCCAGCTTTTGATCCTTTTCTGGCGCTGGACGCCAGAATTGGGCAGAGAACTAGCGTTGAACACCAGTTTACATCGTCTATCCTTGTGAAAAGTATGGACTATTATATATTGCTAGAAAGCCCCGGATGTCTACTTTCCAACGCAATTGGAAGCATGCCATTGCGAGTTCTGTAGCTCCTGAAAATCCACTTTGAGTGCAGGGAGGTCAGAATCCAACAGCATCAGCAGTCCTTTTTCAGCCTGAATCAGATTTTTGCTCAGCTCCTTCAATTTCAGCCAGAAAAATACCTGAAATTACAGAAAAACACACAACTCATAGTAAAGTCCAGAAATATGAATTTTTCCTAAAAACTAATGGAAATAGACCAAAAACTAACTAGAACATACTCAAAACTATATGAAATTAACCCCAAAAAGCGTATAAAATATTCTCTCATCAACCACCTCTTAGCTTGATCTTTCACAGCAAATGGAAACAGTAATAGTCTGTAGACATCCTGATATATTTCCTTATCATGTACTGTGTCAGCAATTTGTAAAAACTGTGCCAGAAACTCTATAGGTTCTTCCTGTGGAAGACCGGAATACTGGCAATTTTGCTGCACCATGATAATGAGCTGAGGATTCAACTCAAAGCTACTGACTCCAATGGAGGGTATGCAGATACTACTCCCATATGAAGCAGTAGAGGGGTTAGAATATGACCCCAAAGTCCGCCTGGACTATTCATTTCCGCTTAGGTCCATGATGGAGAAAGGGAGATGATGTAAAATAGAGAAAATATTTTTATTTATTTAATTATTTATTTATTTCAGAAACAAAATAAATCAAAATAAAATAAATAAAAAAAATGAGTGAAGATTTTCGAAAAACTGAGGAAAGGGAAAGTGGTTAGGAAGTTTTGAAAAGGGTATGATGATTTTTGAAAAAGGTTTTAAATTTTGAAATAAAAATCTGAATTTTAAAAATAGATTTCGAAAATTTGCTTTTAAAACAGAGAAAAAAAGATATTTTTGAATTTAAAGAGGAGAGAGAAAAACAATAAGATAGCACAAGATTTAAAATTTTTTTTAGATCTGAAGCTCCTTGTTTTCGAAAATTTTTAAGGGAAAAACACTAAGGAACACCAAACTTAAAAATTTTAAGATCAAGACACAAGGAAAACTCAAGAATACTTTGAAGATTCACAAGAACACAAGAACATGAAGGAAGAACACCAAACTTAAAATTTTTAGAAAACCAAACTAAAATTTTTGAAAAACACAGAGAAATCAACAAGAAAACACCAAACTTAAAGTTTGGCACCGGATTTAATAGAAAAATTATTTTTGAAAAAGGTTTTAATAAGAAAATAAGGATTCTAAAATTTTAACACGACAATAATACGAGACTCTAAACAAAAGGAGAAATTTTTCCTAATCTAAGCAACAAAATAAACCGTTGGTTGTCCAAACACGAACAATCCCCGGCAACGGCACCAAAAACTTGGTGCACGAATTGTGAATCACACTTTTCACAAATCGTACCACTAACTAGCAAGTGCACTGGGTCGTCCAAGTAATACCTTACGTGAGTAAGGGTCGAATCCCACGGAGATTGTTGGTTTGAAGCAATCTATGGTTATCTTGCAATTCTTAGTCAGGAAGTCAATTGTATTTATCAGCTGAATTGCGAATAAACAAGAGAGCATGGGTTAAAGGTTACTTGTTATGTAGTAATGGAGAATATGTTGGAGTTTTGGAGATGCTTTGTCTTCTGAATCCCTGCTTTCCTCTGTCCTCTGATTCACGCACACACGTCCTTCTATGGCAAGCTGTGTGTTGGGGCATCGCCGTTGTCAATGGTTACATCCCCTCCTCTTGTGAAAATGGTCCAGATGCTCTGTCACAGCACGGCTAATCATCTGAGGTTCCCGATCGTGCTGGAATAGGAGTCCCCCTCCTTTTGCGTCTGTCGCTATGCCCAGCATTCGCGAATTTGAAGCTCGTCACAGTCATTCAATCCCTGAATCCTACTCGGAATACCACAGACAAGGTTTAGACTTTCCGGATTCTCATGAATGCCGCCATCAATCTAGCTTATACCACAGAGATTCTGATTAAAGAATCTAAGAGATATTCATTCAATCTGATGTAGAACGAAGGTGATTGTCAGACACACGTTCATGGATTGAGGAAGGTGATGAGTGTCACTGATCATCACCTTCTCCATAGTTAGGCGCGAATGGATATCTTAGATAGGAACACGCATGTTTGAATAAAAAACAGAATTACTTGCATTAATTCATTGAGACACAGCAGAGCTCCTCACCCCCAACAGTATGGACTATTATATATTGCTAGAAAGCCCCGGATGTCTACTTTCCAACGCAATTGGAAGCGCACCATTTCGAGAAAATCCACTTTGAGTGCCGGGAGGTTAGAATCCAACAGCATCAGCAGTCCTTTTTCAGCCTGAATCAGATTTTTGCTCAGCTCCCTCAATTTCAGCCAGAAAAATACCTGAAATTACAGAAAAATACACAACTCATAGTAAAGTCCAGAAATATGAATTTTTCCTAAAAACTAATGAAAATAAACTAAAAACTAACTAAAACATGCTAAAAACTATATGAAATTAACCCCAAAAAGCGTATAAAATATCCGCTCATCAGATACCTTCTTCCATCGTTGAAGATGACATAATGAGATAAATTCTTGTTTATATTTGTGACATGATTAATTAGTCTTGTTTGACATTCTCCATATGTGAAGATGACATGATACATTCTTTCGTTTGTTGGAGTTGACTAAATAAGATGAATTAATCAATGTATGACTAGGATAGAAAGCCTATGATCTTAATTCTTGCCATGAATGTCTCTCTTTATTACTTGCTTTCTTTAGTTACTTGCTTGATTTACTCTTCTTGTCATTTAAATTCTCGTCCATTTACTTCCTTGCCCCTTTATCAATCATACCCCCTTGTTTCTTCATAGCCAATAATCATTCACTTTATTGCAATTCCTCGTGAGATGACCCGGAGTCCAAATACTCCGGTTAATTCTTATTTGGGGTTTCTACATGTGACAACCAAAATTTTTGCATGAAAGGATTAGTGATTGGTTTAGAAACTATACTTTACATCAAGGATTCATTTATGAAATTCTAAATCGTCAAAAATCTACTTCATCACTGCCCGACGAACTGATTCTTACTAATTTAGAATTCTATAAAAATAATCGCATTGTAAGTATAGTTTCTAAACCAACAGAGAATCCTTTCGTACAAAAGTTTTGGTTGTCACTTAAGCAAACCCAATAAAAATAATAAACCGAAGTATTTAAACCTCGGGTCGTCTTCTCAAGGAATTGCAGGGAAGTATGATTTATTATTGGTTATGAAATAAGGTGTGTTTTTGGGTTTTTTAAATAGAGAACAAGTAATTTAAATGACAAGAAAAATAAATTAATAATTAGAAAACTCTTGGCAAGGTATGAGAACTGGAAATCCCATCCTAGTTATCCTTATCAAGTGTGATGAGAATTGTTATTGCTCCTACTTAGTTAACCCTTACTAAATAAAGGAAAGTCAAGTGGACCAATCAATTTGATCCTCAAGTCCTAGTCAACTCCTGTGGAAAGACTAGCTTTAGAGCGATCCAAATCAATCAGCAATTTCTAATTTTCGATCAACTGCTGAGTCTGATAACTCAAGTGTCACCAATTACTTAACCAAAGCCAAAAGGGAGAAAAATCTAAATTTATTTGAAAGCATCATAAATAGAATAAAATAATCATCAATCTGAAATACCTCAAATTATATTAATTAAGAAAATCCTAACATGAAGTTCATAAGCCAAATTGAAAAGATAAATAACAATTAAAGTAATAGAATAAATAAAAGTAGAAAATAAATTTAAAGGAACATGGAACTTGGAATGAAGAGAAGTAGCCTAATCATAATAGAAATCCTAAATCCTAATCCAAATCCTAAGAGAGAGGAGGGAGCCTCTCTCTCTCTAAAAAACTACATCTAAAACCTAAAATTGTGAATTATGAAAGTGGTATGAATTGTTGTTTTAATGAATGGATTGATTCCCCCACTTTATAGCCTCTAATCTGTGTTTTATGGGCCAAAAACTGGGTCAAAAATAGCCCAGAAATCACTGGGCCAGCAATTTCTGATATGTTCAGGTCACTGCAAAGTCACGCACAAGCGTCGTCCATGCGTTAGCATGGATTGGGTTTTTGCCAGGTCACACGTCCGTGTGATCCATGCTTTTGCATCGCTTGGCTTCGGAGCAGCTATGGCAAATTATATATCTTTGTGAAGTCTCGGATGTTAGCTTTCCAACGTAACTAGAATCGTGTCATTTGGACCTCTGTAGCTCAAGTTATGATCAATTTAGTACCAAGAGGTCAGGCTGGACAGCTTTAGCAGTTCCTTCAGTTTCTTGTATTCCTTCCATTTTTACATGCTTCCTTTCCATCCTCTAAGCCATTCCTTCCCTATAATCTCTGAAAACACTTAACACACATATCAAGGCATCGAATGGTAACAAGAGAGGATTAAACATAGGAAATTTAAGGCCAAAGAAGCATGTTTTCAATCATAGCACAAAATCAGGAAGGAAAATGTAAAATCATGCAAATCATATGAATATGTGGGCAAGGACTTGATAAAAACCACTCAATTGAGTACAAGGTAAACCATAAAATAGTAGTTTATCAACCTCCCCACACTTAAACATTAGCATGTCCTCATGCTAAACTCAAGAGAAGCTATAAAGGTGAAGAGGAATGGTAGAATGTATGAAATGCAACCTATCTATGTGAATGCAAAATGCTTTTATCTACTTGGTGAAAAGTAAATAAATCTTTCAAGAACAAATATGAACTAGATTTCACTAATTCAAATCACAAAATAAAGTACAAGTAAACTTGCAGAAGAAAATAGCTCATGAAAGCCGGGAACAAGGAATCGAGCATCGAACCCTCACTGGAAGTGTATGCACTCTAATTGCTCAGGTGTTTAAGGTTTGATCTCTCAATTCTCTACTAATCTTGCTTTCTTAGGCTTGATCTTCATCTAACAATCAACAAAAATTTAATGCACAAATACAAATATCAAGAGGTCTTTTAAGGGTTGTAATGGGGTTAGGGTCAAGGTAGGATTGTATTTGGGCAAGTGGACTAAAATCTGAATCCTTAATTAACTTAAACTTTCCACCTAACTTTTAGACAATCCATGTAATCATAATACAAAATCTAACTATCCATTAACCATGTTTTCCACATATTCATGTATCCTAATTTCGAGTACAGTACATATGCATTACTTTCACCATTTACTTTGGGGCATTTTGTCCCCTTTTACTTATTTGCTCTTTTTCTTTTCTTTTTCTCTTTTTCTTCCCTTATATATATATTTTTTTTCTTTTCTTTTGTGTTTTTTTTTTCAATGCATATGATTAAGGTATTGAATGCATGAATATATTCTCAACATTCTTTCACATTTTCAGAAAATTCTAACATACTCAATTCTCAAACCAAATGTTTCCAAACCCAATTTTTCCACACTTAATTCATGAGCACTGTCACTAGTCTAAGCTAACCAAGGATTCAAATTAAGGACATTATTATTTTTCGCTTAGAGTTAATGATGTGCTAAAGTAAAGAACAAAGGGATATAATAGGCTCAAAATTGGTTTGCAAAGGATAATGAAAGGTTAAGGCCATATGGGTATGTAAGCTCAGTGAAACAAATGCCTCAATCATATAAGTGCATGCATACATCAAACAATGGAAATATATAATCAAGCAAGACAAAGATCACAATTTTAGAGAGAACAACACACACCAAAAAATAAAGTATTGGTTGATAAGATGCAACCAATCAAGTAGGCTCAAAAATCTCACAGGTTTTGTGTGTTCGAGCTCTAAACCATGTTCCAGTATAATATTTCTTCAAACAAGTTTAATAAAAAGTTTTAATTTAAATTAGTGAAATGTTGTAAAAAGTTTCTTGAAGAAGAAAATATTACTTCAACCAAGTAGTGGTAAAATATGCACAAAATCAAACAAACATGCAATTAAACATGCAAATGCAACAACTAACTACAAAGAAAATTAAACAATGGTGTTGAAAAGAAGGTAACTAACCTACGGAAGTCGGTATCGACCTCCCCACACTTTAAGATTTCACCGTCCTCGGTACATACTGAGATGTGCAAGTGGACGGGTTGTTATAACTGATGTTTTTCTAAAGAATGTGCAGATAGACTTGTTTGTCGCCCCATGTAAACGTTTTCTGTTTACCTTCCTCGGTGGCCATCCTGAAAGAAGAGAAAAAAGAAGAAAAAGTAACCCAGAAATAAAGATAAGAAAATAAATAAAGTCTGGGTGGATTAATGCCAAATAATGAGGGTCTCAATTACATGGTAGCTACAACATGCAAGTGAGAAAATAATAGAAGCACATGGCATACCAGTGGTGCAAAAGTTGCAACAATGGGGGAGAGAGTGTGGGTAATGCAAGATAGTGTAAGTTCATGTCAATGTAAGATAATATAAGTATCATGAAGGAGTAGCATTGACTTATGAAGAATAATACCCAGTCAGAGTAAAACAAGTCATGAAGCACCAGAATAATTCAAGAAAAGATGCAATAGTTGAAGAAGAAAATTTAACACCAATGGAAAAATAATAAATTTAGAAAAGAAAAATAAAAATATGCACAAAATTAAAATACAATGAATGAAAGTATGCAAATAAATTAAATAAAATATAATGAAAGTGAAGAAGGATGAGAGGTTAAAGGAATGAAGAAGAAGAAAGTAAGAAAGGAGGAAGAAGAAAGAAATAAGAAGGGAGAAAAGAAAAATTAGGATTGGGGAAGAAAATATAAGATTTCTGGCGCTGATCTCGATAAGCTGTACAGCGCAGGCGACGCGAATGCGTAGGTCACGCGTTCGTGTGGTTAGCGTTATGTTCAAGTGACACGGACGCGTGGGTCACGCGTTCGCGTGAAGTGGATTGTGCCATTGGCGCGACTGCAGCCGTGTGTTTGCGCAACTTTCTGTTTTGAATGCATTTTGCCAAAATTTAGGGTGACGCGTTCGCGTGGGTGACGCGATCGCGTGAATGACCATACTTTGAAAAATGACGCGGACGCGTGGGGCACGCGTTTGCGTGGTAGGGCTTGTGCTTCTAGCATGATTCCAGCCCAGCTCCATCATAACTTACTGCCATACACCCATTTACGTCGATTTTGCAGGGTGACACGTGCGCGTGGGTGACGCGCACGCATGGAGGGCTGGTTTCGAAACCGACACGGACGCGTCAGCGACGCGTTCACGTGGGCATGTTTGTGCCTAAGGCATGCCTCCAGCCACGCTTTCGCGTGACTTTCTATTCAATTCTCTTTTCTTCCTTGTTGCAAATGCACCTATGGCGCAGACGCGTTGGCGACGCTTGCGTGTCGCGTGCATTTTTTTTCATGCAATATGCAGATGCAAATGCAGAATGCAGGTGAATATGCAGAAATTATGAATGAACACTAGTAAAAATAAAATAAAATAAGATTAAGAATAAAAAAGGAACGATTATACCATGGTGGGTTGTCTCCCACCTAACACTTTTAGTTATAGTCCTTATGTTAGACATTTGGTGAGCTCCTTGCCATGGTGGCTTATGCTTGAACTCGTCTTGAAACTTCCACCAATGCTTGGACTTCCAATAAATTCTATCAATACCAAGTAAATTTCTTAAGCTCTGATGGAGTTCTTCACAAGCTTTGAGCTCCCAAATTTGATCTTCGTATATTCCTGGATCCTAAATCTTATTTCTACACCCATCTTCTAGTGGATCATGATGATTCCATCCGGGTGGTTCAGCCTTAGAATTCTCATTTAGGCACCCAAACATCCTCCTAGACCCAATTAATTGAGAATTATGCCAACCCTTGCAATCAGGCCTTGAGCTTCCAACCATAACGAACCTAGGATGGTGTTGCCAACCACTACCCATCTCCCTTTTACTCTTAATGCCACAAAGAGCTCTAAGTTGACCATCTGTCTCAAGTGTACCATATTCAGGTGGGAAAGTAAAGGTCAAGGATAAGAATTTTACCCACTTGAATGTTGTATTAGATGGTAATGGCCTTGGGAGAGGTGTTTCTAATGATCTTGCAAGTTCCACTCCCTTGTGCTCTTCTTTGAATTCTTCCACCTCTTTGCAAGCTTCTTCAGTTTTAACCTCGTCCTCTTGGTAGCTTTCCTCCAATTCAATCTCTTATTTATTGCTCACCAAGGGCATGGGAGGTTGTGCTTCTTCTTCTTTAATCTGCATCTCTTGATCAACCTCTTCAAAGTCTTTAGCCATGATATGCCTTGGAGGTTGTACACGCTCTTTGGCATCAAATTCAAATGTCTTGGAAGGAGGTTCTATGACTGGACTTTCCCATGGAGATTCTGCATCTCCCATGTCTTCAACCACTTCTTCCTCTTTAATAATTACTGCTTTGTCCAGTTGTTTTAGTATAAAATCATACTCATCCTTGATGATTTCTTTTCCATGAAAACTCCTTTCAACTATTCCTTCATCTTCAAGGGTCTCTCCTACCTTCACCCTTTGGGCCTCCTCTTGCTCTAAGACAAGATCAGGCTCCTCCTTGATGTCTTCCTTCACTAATTCTTCCACCGTTTCTTCGACTTCAAGGGTCTCTACTACCTCTACCTGTAGAGCCTCCTCTAGCTTCTTATGAAGTATGAATTCGCAAAGACAATCCTTTTTCTCTTGTTCCTTGTCAATAGCATAGCTGGGATCATCTTGCTCTTGGATTAATGGATGTGAGTGCTCTTCCATGGATGGTGGTGATGGGATGGAAATATTATTATGTGGTTAAAAAGGAAGCACACTAAAGCTTGAGGGTTGAATATTGGAGGTAGAGGGTTGGTCCATGCGGGATACAAGTGCTTGAAGAGTAGAGGTGAGACTAGTGATAGAGGCAAGTGTGGTATGAAGCTCTGTTTGCCCTTGGTAAATAACACCAATGGTGTTGTCATCCAGTGGAGGTTGGGGTGGATATGGGTTAGGGTCATATGGAGGTGAATGGTGTAAAGGGGCTTGTGAGTATGGTGGTTCAAAGGTGTATTGGGGAGGTGGTTCATAAGCATATGATAGGGCTTGTTAGTAACTATAAGGGGGTCCACCACATCTATCATCTTGGTATGCACCTCGAAATGGCTCTTGACTATAGTAATTTGGTGGAGGTGGTTTGTCATGAAGGGGTCCACCATAACTATTGTCCTGGTATACATCACAGAATGGTTGTTGGTTATAGCGCATTGGAGGGGGTTGTGGCCAAGAGGGTTGATCAAATCCTTGTGGCTGCTCTCATCTTTGATTCTTCCAACCTTGATGCCTATTTTTATTATAGTTTCCATTCCTTACAATAACATTGGAACCAAACTTAAAGCCAGAGGGGTGAGAATTCATAGTAGCTAAAGAAAATAAAAACAAAAAAATTAATGAAAATAAACTCCTAAAACTAGAAACACTAACAATAATATAAGATAAAAATTTGAAAAATGTTTAAATTTTGAAAAGGTTTAATTTTTAAAATTTTAAATTTAAATTTTGAAATTAGAATTTTGAATTTTGGAATTTAAATGTTGAAATTTGAAATTTGATTTTGAAATAAGATAAGATAAGATTTTGAAAAAGATATGATTTTTGAAAAAGATATGAATTTTGAATTTTAAAACTAAGATAAGATAAGATAAAAATTTTAAAATAAAAATCTGAAATTTTTTTTTTGTAATTTTCGAAAAACAAATCAATTAAAATAAAGAGAAAAGATATTTTTGAATTTTATGAGAAAAGAAAAAAAACAATAAAATGACACCAAACTTAAAATTTTTAGATCAAAACGAAGAAAACAACCAAGAACAACTTGAAGATCAAGAAAGAACAAGGAACATTATTTTTGAAAATTTAAATAACTAAATAAAAACCAATAACCTCTTAATTTACGAAAAAGCAAAAATAAAAACAAATAAACAAGCAAAAAGCAGATATTTACAATAACCAATAATAAGGCACATGTTTGCAATTCCCCGGCAACAACGCCATTTTTGACGAACTAATTCTTGCTAATTTAGAATTTTATAAAAATAATCGCATTGTAAGTATAGTTTCTAAACCAACAGAGAATCCTTTCGTACAAAAGTTTTGGTTGTCACTTAAGCAAACCCAATAAAAATAATAAACTGAAGTATTTAAACCTCGGGTCGTCTTCTCAAGGAATTACAGGGAAGTATGATTTATTATTGGTTATGAAATAAGGTGTGTTTTTGGGTTTTTGAAATAGAGAACAAGTAATTTAAATTACAAGAAAAATAAATTAATAATTAGAAAACTCTTGGCAAGGTATGAGAACTGGAAATTCCATCCTAGTTATCCTTATCAGGTGTGATGAGAATTGTTATTGCTCCCACTTAGTTAACCCTTACTAAATAAAGGAAAGTCAAGTGGACCAATCAATTTGATCCTCAAGTCATAGTCAACTCCTGTGGAAAGACTAGCTTTAGAGCGATCCAAATCAATCAGCAATTTCCAATTTTCGATCAACTGCTGAGTCTGATAACTCAAGTGTCACCAATTACTTAACCAAAGCCAAAAGGGAGAAAAATCTAAATTAAATTGAAAGCATCATAAATAGAATAAAACAATCATCAATCCGAAATACCTCAAATTATATTAATTAAGAAAATCCTAACATGAAGTTCATAAGCCAAATTGAAAAGATAAATAACAATTAAGGAAATAGAATAAATAAAAGTAGAAAATAAATTTAAAGGAACATTCAACCTCAAATGAAGAGAAGTAGTCTAATCATAATAGAAATCCTAAATCCTAAACCTAATCCTAAGAGAGAGGAGAGAGCCTCTCTCTCTCTAAAAAACTACATCTAAAACCTAAAATTGTGAATTATGAAAGTGGTATGAATTGTTGTTTTAATGAATGGATTGATTCTCCCACTTTATAGCCTCTAATTTGTATTTTCTGGGCCGAAAACTGGGTCAAAAATAGTCCAGAAATCGCCCCCAGTGATTTCTGATACGTCCAGGTCGCCGCAAAGTCACGCATAAGTGTCGTCCACGTGTTAGCATTGGGTTTTTGCCAGGTCACGCGTCCGCGTGATCTATGCGTTCGCATCACCTAGCTTCAAAGCAACTATAAAAAATTATATATCTTTGCGAAGCCTCGGATGTTAGCTTTCCAACGCAACTGGAACCGCATCATTTGGACCTCTGTAGCTCAAGTTAAGATCGATTTAGTACCAAGAGATCAGGCTGGACAGCTTTAGCAGTTCCTTCAGTTTCTTGTATTCCTTCCACTTTTGCATGCTTCCTTTCCATCCTCTAAGCCATTCCTTCCCTATAATCTCTGAAAACACTTAACACACATATCAAGGCATCGAATGGTAATAAGAGAGGATTAAACATAGGAAATTTAAGGCCAAAGAAGCATGTTTTCAATCATAGCACAAAATCAGGAAGGAAAACGTAAAATCATGCAAATCATATGAATAAGAGGGCAAGGACTTGATAAAAACCACTCAATTGAGCACAAGGTAAACCATAAAATAGTGGTTCATCACTGCCCCGAAGACAGGCGACACGCACGCGTGGGACACGCGGATGCGTGACCGGGCAAAAACCCAATCCACGCTAACGCGTGGTCGACGCTAACGCGTGACTTTGCAGAGACCTGTACGTACCAGAAATCGCTGGAAGCAATTTCTGTGCTGTTTTTGACCCAGTTTTTGGCCCAGAAAACATAGATTAGAGGCTATAAAGTGGGAGAATCCATTCATTCATAAAACAATTCATACAACATTCATAACTCACAATTTTAGGTTTTAGATGTAGTTTTTAAAGAGAGAGGTTCTCTCTTCTCTCTTAGGTTTTAGAATTAGGATTTCTCTTAGTTTTAGGATTACTACTTCTTAAGTTCCAAGTTCAATGTTCCTTTACTTTATGTTCTCTTCCACTTTTAATTATTCTATTACTTTAGTTGATTACTTTATGTTGCCAAATTGGCTTATGAATCTTTCCATGTTAGATTTGAATATTCTATTTAATATAATTTGAGGTATTTCAGATTTATGATTATTTTATTCTATTTATAATGCTTTCAATTTAATTTAAGATTTATTCTCTTTTTGCTTTGGTTAAGTAATTAGTAACACTCGAGTTATCAGACTAAGCAGTAGATTGAAAATTGGGAATTGCTGATTGATTTGGATCGGTCTAAAGCTTGTCTTTCCACAAGAGTTGACTAGGACTTGAGGATCAAATTGATTAGTCCACTTGACTTTCCTTTATTTAGTAAGGGTTAACTAAGTGGGAGCAATAACAATTCTCATCACACCTGATAAGGATAACTAGGATGGAATTTCCAGTTCTTATACCTTGTAAGAGATTTCTTTATAATTATTAATTTATTTTTCTTGCCATTTAAATTACTTGTTCTCTATTTTAAAAACCCAAAAACACACCTTTTTCCATAATCAATAATAAATCATACTTCCCTGCAAATTCCTTGAGAAGACGACTCGAGGTTTAAATACTTCGGTTTATTATTTTTACTGGGTTTTGTTACTTGTGACAACCAAATTTTTTTACGAAAGGATTCTCTGTTGGTTTAGAAACTATACTTACAGCGCGATTACTTTTATTAAATTCTTTCCTGGCAGAAATTCGTTCGTCAAAATGGCGCCGTTGCCGGGAATTGCAGACGTGTGCCTTATTATTGGTTATTGTAAATATTTATTTTGCTTGTTTATTTGTTTCAGTTTTTATTTTTTGTTTTTAATTTTTATTAGCTACTATGAGTTCCCACCCCCGTCGCTTTGAGTTTGGTTCTAATGTTGTTGAAAGGATTGGAAGCTATAACAGGAACATGCGTCAAGGTCGAAACAAGCACAGATGGAAGGAGCCACGAGGATCTGATCAACCCTTTCGGCAATAACACTTTCCAAAGTACCAGGGACAATGACCATTCTACGATGCATACCCAGACAATAGTTATGGTGATCCCTCTCGTGACAAACCACCTCCACCAAATTACTATGGTCAAGAGCCATTCCGAGGTGTATACCAAAATGATAGATATGGTGGACCCCCTTGTAGTTACCAGCAAGCTCCATCATATGCCAATGAACCACCTCCTCAACATAGCTTTGGACCACTAAACTCACAATCCCCTTCACCACCATATGACCCTAACCTTTATCCACCCCAATTCCAATACAATTACCCCCAAGAACCACCACTTCCATATGCACCATGTTCATATCCATCGACCCAAGAATCACAGGCTCGCCTCAAGGAAATAGTAGATCAATTTCATGCAACCTTTCATCAACTGGAGCAAGTAATAAATCGATTACCTTCCAAACGTTCGGACACTCAAGGAACCCCCATGTTTTCATGTGGAGAATCTAATGAAGAACGTAGCATGAAGGAGACACTAGAAACTTCGGTGGACAGTAAGGAGCATGACTTTATATTGGAACAAGTGGAGGAAGCCAGAATTATTGAAGAGGAAGAAGTGGTCGAAGACTTAGGAGATGCGGAACGTCCATGGGAAAGCCCAGTCATAGAACCCCTTCTAAGGAGTTTGAATTTGATGTTGAGGAGGGTGTACAACCTCCAAGCTATATCATGGCGGAAGACTTTGAAGGGGATAATAAAGAGATGGATTCAATCATTAATGAATTCTTATCTACATTTGAATCCACTCCCATTGGACTTGACATGGAGATTAAAGAAGAAGAAGCACAACCTCCCATTCCCTTGGTAAGCCATAAAGAAGAGTTTGATTTGGAAGAAAGCTACCAAGAGGAAGAGGTTGGAATTGAAGAAACTTGCAAAGAGGTGGAAGTTGTCAAAGAAGAGCACAAGGGAGTGGAGCTTGAAATCACCTTGCCAAAGTTGTTGGAGACCTCTCCGCCTAAGTCACCATCATCCTTCACAACATTCAAGTGGGTAAAATTCATATCCCTTAGCTTTCTCATCCCACTTGAATATGGTTTACTTGAGACAGATGGTCAACTTAGAGCTCTTTGTGGCATTAAGAGTAAGAGGAAAATGGTTAGTGGTAGGAGTTGCCCTGCAAGGTTCAATACGGTTACACACTCCAAGTTGAAGTGCAAGGGTTGGTGTAGAGCTCGAATGAATGGTTCTAGGAAGCTGTTTGGATGCCTTAGTGAGAATTCGGATTGCTTACCACCTGGATAGAATCATGATGATCAACTTGAAGATGGGTGTAGAAATAAGATTTGGGATCCAGGAATATATGAGGATCAAATTTGGGAGCTCAAAGCTTGTGAAGAACTCCATCAAAGCTTGAGAAATTTACATGGAATAGACAGAGCTTATTGGAAGACCAAGCATTGGTGGCAGTTTCAAGACGAGTTCAAGCACAAGCCACCATGACAAGGAGCTCACCAAATGTCCAACTTAAGGACTTTAACTAAAAGTGCTAGGTGGGAGACAACCCACCATGGTATGATCGTTCTTTTTCAGTCTCAGTTTTATTTTGGTTTGTTTTTATTCTTAGTTTTATTTTATTTTTATTAGTATTCATTCATAATTTCTGCATATTCATCTCTGCATTTTGCATTCTGCATAAAAAAAGAGCATGCGACGCACAAGCGTCACTGACGCGCTCGCGTCATACGTGCATTCGGAAGAAAAGAGAATGGAATAGAAAGTCACGCGGGAGTGTGGCTGGAGACGTGCCTTAGGCACTAATGCGTCCACACGAACGTGTCGCTGACGCGTCCACGTCGTTTACGAAACCAGCATTCCACGCGTGACCTGCAAAATTGACGTAAATGAGTGTATGGCAGCAAGTTATGATGAGTGGGGCTGGAATCATGCTAGAAGCACAAGCCCTACCACGCGAATGTGTGCTCCACGCATCCGCGTCAGTTTTTAAAAGAAACGCCTTTCATGCGTGCGTGTCACCCACGCGCACGCATCACCAAAAAATTTTGGCAAAATACAAACAAAATAGAAATTCATGCGAATGCGAGGCTACTCTTGCGCCACTAGCACCCCACGCGTCCGCGTCACTTGCAGATATCGCTACTCACGTGAACGCGTGCCCCACGCGTCTGCGTCGCCTGCGCCGCACAGCTTATCCAGATCAGCGCCAGAAATCTTATCTTTTCTTCCCCAATCCTAATTTTTCTTCTCCCTTCTTATTTCTTTCTTCTTCCTTCTTTCTTACTTTCTTCTTCGTCATTCCTTTAACCTCTCATCCTTCTTCACTTTCATTCTATTTTATTTAATTTATTTGCATACTTTCATTCATTGCATTTTAATTTTGTGCATATTTTTATTTTCTTTTTCTTTTCTAAATTTATTATTTTACCATTGGTGTTAAATTTTCTTATTCAACTGTTACATCTTTTCTTGCATTACTCTAGTGCTTCATGACTTGTTTTATTCTGATTAAGGTAATATTATTTAAGTCACTCCTAATCTTTTATGATACTTGTACTCCTTTTGCATTGACATGAATTTATATTTTCTTTCATTATCACTCTCTCTTTCCCATTGTTGCAAATTTTTGCACTCTTGATTTGCCATGTGCTTCTACTATTTTTCTCACTTGCATGTTGTAGCTACCATGTAATTGAGACTCTCATCATTTGGCATTAACCCAACTATATTTTAAATTATTTCCTATCTTTTTTCTTGGGTTACTTTTCCTCTTCTTTCAGGATGGCCACCGAGGAAGCAAAACAGAAAACGTTTACATGGGGCAACAGACAAGTCACTCTGCACAATCTATGGAGAAAAGCATCAGTTGGAGCAACCCGTCCACTTGCATATCTTAGCATGCACCGAGGACGGTGCAATCTTTAAGTGTGGGGAGGTCGATACCGACTTCCATGGGTTAGTTATTTCCTTCTCAACACCAATGTTTTATTTTCTTTGTTTGTTCATTGTTGCATTTGCATGTTTGATTGCATGATTATTTGATTTTGTGCATATTTTACCACTACTTAGTTGAAGTAATATTTTCTTTTTCAAGAAACTTTTTATAGCATTTCACTAATTTGATTTAAAATTTTTGCTAAACTTGTTTGAAGAAATTTTATTTTGGAACATGGTTTAGAGCTCGAACACACAAAACCAGTGAGATTTTGAGCCTATTTGATTGGTTGCATTTTATCAACCAATATTTTATTTTTGGCGTGTGTTGTTCTCTCTAAAATTGTGATCTTTGTCTTGCTTGATTCTATATTTCCATTGTTTGATGTATGCAAGCACTTATATGATTGAGGCTTTCTTTCACTGAGCTTACATACCCATATGGCCTTACCCTTTTATTATCCTTTTCAAACCAATTTGAGCCTATTTTACCCCTTTTATTCTTTACTTTAGCTCATCACTAACTCTAAATGAAAAACAATAATGTCCTTAATGTGAATCCTTGGTTAGCTTAGACTAGTGACAGTGTTCACGAATTAAGTGTGGGGAAATTGGGTTTGCCAATATTTGTTTTGAGAATTGGGTGTTGTGTATTCTTGAGAAAGTATGAACAAGAATGTTAAGAATATGTTTATGCATTCAATACCTTAATCGTATGCATTGAAAAAAAAATTTATAAGGAAAAGAAAAATAAAAAAAAAAGAGAAAAATAAAGGAGAAAAAGAAAAGAAAAAGAGAAAATAAATTAAAAGGAGACAAAATGCCCCAAAGTAAGTGGTGAAAGCAATGCATATGTACTGTACTCGAAATTAGGATGCATGAATATCTGGAAAACATGGTTAATGGATAGTTATATGTGGTATTATAATTACATGGATTGTCTAAAGTTAGGTGGAAAGTTTAAGTTAATTAAGGATTCAGATTTTAGTCCACTTGGCCAAATACAATACTACCTTGACCCTAACCCCATTACAACCCTTAAAAGACCTCTTGATATGTATATTTGTGCGTCAAATTTATGTTGATTGGTAGAAGAAAAGAAAACCTTAGAAAGCTAGATTAGTAGAGAATTGAGAGATCGAACCTTAAACACCTGAGCGATTAGAGTGCATACACTTCCAGTGAGGGTTCGATGCTCGATTCCTTGTTCCCGGATTTCATGAGCTATCTTCTTCTTGCAAGTCTATTTGTACTTTATTTTTATGATTTGAATTAGTGAAATCCAGTTCGTATTTGTTCTTGAAAGATTTATTTACTTTTCACCAAGTAGGTAGAAATATTTTGCATGTAGTTGCGTTCATATAGATAGGTTGCATTTTATACATTCTACCATTCCTCTTCACTTTTATAGCTTCTCTTGAGCTTAGCATGAGGACATGCTAATATTTAAGTGTGGGAAGATTTGATGCACCACTATTTCATGGTACATCTTGTACTTAATTGAGTGGAGTTTATCTACTAAACTCACACTTATTCATACAATTCGCATGTTTTACATTTTCCTTCCTGATTTTGTGCTATGATTGAAAACATGCTTTTTTAGCCTTATATTTGCTAATGCTAATTCCCTCTTATTACCATTCGATGCCTTGATATGTGTGTTAAGTGTTTTCAGAGATTACAGGGCAGGAATGGCTTAGAGGATGGAAAGGAAGCATGCAAAAGTGGAAGGAAGACAATAAACTGAAGGAACTGCTAAAGCTGTCCAACCTGACCTTCTGATACTAAATCGACCATAACTTAAGCTACAGAGGTCCAAATAACGCGGTTCCAGTTGCCTTGGAAAGCTAACATCCAGGGCTTCGCAACGATATATAATTTATCATAGCTGCCCCGAAGACAGGTGACATACACGCGTGGGTCACGCAGACGCGTGACCTGGCAAAAACCCAATCCACGCTAACGCGTGGATGACGCTAACGCGTTACTTTGCAGCGACCTGTACGTACCAAAAATTGATGGGAGCAATTTTTGGGCTGTTTTTGACCCAGGTTTTGGCCCAAAAAACATAGATTAGAGGCTATAAAGTGGGAGAATCCATTGATTCATAAAACAATTCATACAAC
This sequence comes from Arachis ipaensis, assembly GCF_000816755.2. Lineage (NCBI taxonomy): Eukaryota > Viridiplantae > Streptophyta > Magnoliopsida > Fabales > Fabaceae > Arachis > Arachis ipaensis. The sequence continues at coordinate 49,246,482 of NC_029792.2, forward strand.
ATTCATAACTCACAATTTTAGGTTTTAGATGTAGTTTTTAGAGAGAGAGGTTCTCTCCTCTCTCTTAGATTTTAGAATTAGGATTTCTCTTAGTTTTAGGATTACTTCTTCTCAAGTTCCAGTTTCAATGTTCCTGTACTTTATGTTCTCTTCTACTTTTAATTATTCTATTACTTTAGTTGATTACTTTATGTTGCCAAATTGGCTTATGAATCTTTCCATATTAGATTTGAATATTCTATTTAATATAATTTGAGGTATTTCAGATTTATGATTTATTCTATTTATAATACTTTTAATTTAATTTAAGATTTATTCTCTTTTTGGTTTGGTTAAGCAATTGGTAACACTTGAGTTATCAGACTCAGTAGTTGATTGAAAATTGGGAATTGCTGATTGATTTGGATCGCTCTAAAGCTAGTCTTTCCACAGGAGTTGACTAGGACTTGAGGATCAAATTGATTGGTCCACTTGACTTTCCTTTATTTAGTAAGGGTTAACTAAGTGGGAACAAAAACAAATCTCATCACACCTGATAAGGATAACTAGGATGGGATTTCCAGTTCTTATACCTTGCAAGAGATTTCTTTATAATTATTAATTTATTTTTCTTGCCATTTAAATTACTTATTCTCTATTTTAAAAACCCAAAAACACACCTTTTTCCATAACCAATAATAAATCATACTTCCCTGCAATTCCTTGAGAAGACGACCCGAGGTTTAAATACTTCGGTTTATTATTTTTATTGGGTTTTGTTACTTGTGACAACCAAATTTTTGTACGAAAGGATTCTCTGTTGGTGTAGAAACTATACTTACAACACGATTACTTTTATTAAATTCTTTACCAGAAGAAATCCGTTCGTCAATGCTTTTCCTGTATTTGTTGCTTTACGTATTTGACGAAGATTGATATGAATTGAAGTCTTTATAAACTAGAAATTTGAAATAGATATTTTGATGGTTAACTCATAGAAAAATCACAATGAAAGGTTTAAAATAAGGTCCTAAATTTAAAGGTTTGGTAAAGATGATTATACCTGAGATAGAAGTTAATTATTTGCAATTATTCTTTATTTTTACGACATTCGCACTAACTTTACTGAGAATGCATGGAGTTGTTCTCATCCCAAAATATCCCAACCTTTTTCAGAAACACAGACATGAAGACTTATTGAGAAGCTGTGAATGAATAGAAGAGTTTATACGAATATAGTTTTAGTTTTTTGGTTTACTCCCCTCGCCCTAATATTTAAATTCTTATTACTTTATAGAGGGACAGATATTGTATTTGAGTTTGTTTAAATAACTATATTGTATTAGTAATTATGTGAATATATTTGTTTGAATATATTTTGTATCATGATGATATATGTCTTAACGACCATAAGAAATTCTTTCTTATTCTCAAATTGTTGCCCAACCTCGAACTTTGACATCAAATCAACATTGGGGCCTCCCTGACAAAAAGAACAAACTTGGTTCACTGCCTCGAAATTCAATGTGAAAAAATGAGCAAGATGATTCTACGGTTGGGAGTTGTGAGTGGAAGTTTTAAGTCTATGAATTAGTTTATCTCTTCCTCATTCCCATCAGGTATATCCATGAATTTAGCCTCTACCTTTTCCCACTACGAAAAATACGACTATTACTGTGCGACATTTTGTCAAAAAATATCCGATGATATTATTGTGGGAATCATCGTCATATTTTCTTACAGTAATAGTGAAATTTAGAAAGCTAGAGAAATTATCATCAAAATTGATAATTCGATGCTAAATTCAATAGTAATTTTGGAGCCAAAATACTTATAATTTCGTGCAAATTTTACCGTTAGATTTTTAATCGGAATTTCTAATGGTAATAAAATGAAAAAAATTCACATTGGAGATTACTGTCGGATTTGAGTCTAATGCTAAGCCAAAAATAATATCTTTTTATTGAAATAGCATATCACCATTGGAAGATTTTTTTGGAAAATCGAATGGAAACACCCAAACCTAAAACAAAAAGAACCGTGTCCCTTCATTGTCGAACCCCACCCTTTTTTCCTCAAGTAGCCCTAACACCCAACTTTTTCTTCCATTTTCAAACCTCCTAGAATGGCATGTTGTTGCCGGTGCCGCCACTGTCGCCTCACCAAAAGATTCCCCATTTTTTTTCTCTCTTTGGCCCATCACTTCCTTCTTTTTTTGCAGTTGGATGTATTAGGTTATTCTAGAAATGTTCAAAACCAATCCAATCCAAACAAAGTTGATCAACCAAACCAAAAGAATTGAAAAAAAAAAAGTTGACAACCAAAATAATAAAATTTAAGATGTTTTGTAGTTTTTTTTCTACGATTTGGTTCAATTTTTGGTTCTAGTAGAGAAAACCGTAACCAAACTGAACCAAACCAATTTAGTAACAAAACCTTAAAATCAATCCCCCTAAATAACCTAACCATAATGATCTCTGGCTCCTCAGTCCTCACTCCTCTCTAGTAGAAAAAATTATCTCCCTCTTCCTCACAGTCCTCTATTGTCCTCTCTCTCTTCCCCGCCCCCGCCATTGCTGTCGCCAGACAGCACCAACCCTAACTCGCATCC
>NC_029792.2:49249245-49252083 GCF_000816755.2 Arachis ipaensis
TCCGTCGTTCTTGCCGGCATGGCTCCACGCAGCATGCCGTTGTCCTCCACGGCTCCACGCTGGCTGCAACAATACGCCGTCGTCCTTGTAATGCCTCTCTCTCCGTCGTCCTCCCTACATTCTGCTACGCTATCTTCATAAGCAACTCATTAAGAATGGAGCCTGAGTTAGGTTAGTTTTTCTACTTCTAATTCAGCCACTTGCTATTTTTTGCTTCTTGATTTTCTCTGTTCTTCTATTGATTTTTTCCTTCATGATTTACTATTTTCTCTTCTTCTATGAACAAGTCTGTTTGCATTATTGGTCTGATAGCTGCTGCTATTTTTTGCTTTTAACTTGTTATTGATTCAATGATTTATTGTTATTCTATTTTTGGTTTTGATTCACTGTTGTATTGATATTTAATGTTGCATCAGTGATATTTGGGAAAATGACAAAAATAAATCAAATGACTTCCAATATTAGACCAATATCCTAAAACAAAATAGCATACATGTATGTCTCATTTTTGCAATAAAACTATGTAAATCGAAGCTACTTAATTTGATTTATAAGAATTCTATGTAAATCAAATTAGATTGATTCAATTTAGCTAGTTGATGAGCGGATATTTTATACGCTTTTTGGGGTTAATTTCATATAGTTTTGAGTATGTTTTAGTTAATTTTTAGTCTATTTTCATTAGTTTTTAGGAAAAATTCATATTTCTGGACTTTACTATGAGTTGTGTATTTTTCTGTAATTTCAGGTATTTTTCTGGCTGAAATTGAAGGAGCTGAGCAAAAATCTGATTCAGGCTGAAAAAGGACTGCTGATGCTGTTGGATTCTGACCTCCCTGCCCTCAAAGTGGATTTTCTGGAGCTACAGAACTCCAAATGGCTTGCTTCCAATTGCGTTGGAAAGTAGACATCCAGGGCTTTCCAGAAATATATAATAGTCCATACTTTGCACAAGGATAGACGACGTAAACTGGCGTTCAACGCCAGTTCTCTGCCTAATTCTGGCGTCCAGCGCCAGAAAAGGATCAAAAGCTGGAGTTGAACGCCCAAACTGGCATAAAAACTGGCGTTCAACTCCACAAATGGCCTCTGCACGTGAATTACTTAAGTCTCAGCCCAGCACACACCAAGTGGGCCCCAGAAGTGGATCTCTGCATCATCCATCATAGTTTACTCATTTTTTGTAAACCTAGGCTACTAGTTTAGTATTTAAACAACTTTTAGAGACTCATGTTGTATCTCATGATATTTTAGATCTAAACTTTGTATTCTCTGACGGCATGAGTCTCTAAACCCCATCGTTGGGGGTGAGGAGCTCTGCTGTGTCTCGATGAATTAATGCAAGTATTCCTGTTTTCCATTCAAACATGCTTGTTCCTATCTAAGATGTTCACTCGCGCTTAACTGTGATGGAGGTGATGATCTGTGACACTCATCACCTTCCTCAAATCATGAACGTGTGCCTGACAACCACCTCCGTTCTATATACGATTGAATGAGTATCTCTTAGATTCCTTAATCAGAATCTCCGTGGTATAAGCTAGAACTGATGGCGGCATTCATGAGAATTCGGAAGGTCTAAACCTTGTCTGTGGTATTCCGAGTAGGATTTAAGGATTGAATGACTGTGACGAGCTTCAAACTCCTGAAGGCTGGTCGTTAGTGACAGACGCAAAAGGATAGTAAATCCTATTCCAACCGGATTGAGAACCAACCAGTGATTAGCTGTGCTGTGACAGAGCGCGTGAGCGTAGTTTTCACTGGAAGGATGGAAGGTAGCCACTGACAACGGTGATCCACCAACACACAGCTTGCCATAGGAGGACGTGCGTGCGTGAACAAGAAGACAGAGGAAAGCAGAGATTCAAAAGACAAAGCATCTCCAAAACTCCAACATATTCTCCATTACTGCATAACAAGTAACCTTTAATCCATGCTCTATTGTTTATTTGCAATTCAACTGATAAACGTAATTGACTTCCTGACTAAGATTTACAAGATAACCATAGATTGCTTCAAACCAACAATCTCCGTGGGATTCGACCCTTACTCACGTGAGGTATTACTTGGACGACCCAGTGTACTTGCTGGTCAGTGGTACGAGTTGTGAAAAGTGTGATTCACAATTCGTGCACCAAATTTTTGGCGCCGTTGCCGGGAATTGTTCGTGTTTGAACAACTGACGGATTATTTTGTTGCTTAGATTAGGAAAAATTCCTTTTTTTGTTTAGAGTCTCTTATTATTGTCGTGTTAAAATTTTAGAACCCTTATTTTCTTTTTAAAAATAGTTTTCAAAAATAATTTCTCTATTAGATCCTGTGCCAAACTTTAAGTTTGCTGTTTTCTTGTTGATTTTCCTTAAAATTTTCGAAATTTTGGTTTGGTTTTCTAAAAATTTTAAGTTTGGTGTTCTTTCTTCGTGTTCTTGAGTTTTCCTTGTGACTTGATCTTAAAATTTTTAAGTTTGGTGTTCCTTGGTGTTTTCCCTCCAAAATTTTCGAAAATAGGGAGCATTAGATCTAAAAATTTTAAATCTTGTGCTATCTTATTATTTTTCTCTTTCCTCTTAAAAATCAAAAATATCTTTTCTCTCTTTTTTAAAAACAAATTTTCAAAATATATTTCTAAAATTCAGATTTTTTATTTCAAAATTTAAAATTTTTTTTTCAAAATCATCATATCCTTTTCAAAACTTCCTAACCACTTTCTCTCTCCTCAGTTTTTCGAAAATATTCACTCAATTTTTATTTATTCTATTTTAATTTATTTCATTTTCGAAATAAATATATAAATAAATAAATAAAAATATTTTTTCCTATTTTACATCATCTCCCTTT
>NC_029792.2:49252220-49253104 GCF_000816755.2 Arachis ipaensis
AGGGAAAACATTAAATACCCCACCTCAAGGCAGCAAAAAGCTAAGAAATGAACAAACCACCCAAAATTCACCTGAGGACAGTAAGAGCCCAGGGAAAAATAATTCTGGCGCTAAAACGCCAGAAAATTGGTGGAAGGCTGGCACTGAACGCCCAGACCATGGCCAAAACTGGCGTTCAATGCCAGAAATACAGCAAGACTGGCGTTCAACGCCAGAAATGGGCAAGGATCTGGCGTTGAACGCCCAAAATGGGCAGGATCTGGCGCTGAACGCCCAAAAGGGCACAGTTCTGGCGTTCAAACGCCAGGAGCAGACAAGGAGCTGGCGTCCAGTTTCACTCCAGCTTCTAACTCTGGCACTCAAGTGCCAGTGAGGGATCAGACACACACAAATGCTGATAACAACCCCTCTAAAAAGGCTTCTTCAACCACTTCTTTAGGCAATAAACCTGCAGCAACTAAGGTTGAAGAATATAAAGCCAAGATACCTTATCCTCAAAAACTCCGGAAAGAGGAGCAGGATAAGCAATTTGCTCGCTTTGCAGATTACCTCGGGACTCTTGAAATAAAGATTCCATTTGCAGAAGCACTTGAGCAAATACCTTCTTATGCCAAGTTCATGAAAGAGATCTTGAGTCATAAGAAGGATTGGAGAGAAACAGAAAGAGTTCTCCTCACTGAAGAATGCAGTGCAGTCATTCTGAAGAGCTTTCCTGAAAAGCTTAAAGACCCTGGGAGCTTTCTGATACCATGCATATTAGAAGATAATTGCACCAAGACAGCTTTATGCGATCTTGGGGCAAGCATCAACCTAATACCTGCATCCACTATCAGGAAGCTTGGCTTAACTGAAGAAGTTAAACCAACCCGGATATGTCTCCAACT
>NC_029792.2:49253588-49255514 GCF_000816755.2 Arachis ipaensis
ATGGCTGAGAGTTTCGAATCAGAGTTGGAAGACATCTTTAAAGATGTCCAGCCTGATTTGGAGGATTCAGGGGACATGAAAGAGCCTCTAAACTTTCTTCTGAAAGAGGAAAAACCTCCTAAACCCGAGCTCAAGCCACTACCACCATCCTTGAAATATGATTTCTGGGAGAAGGTGACACTTTTCCAGTAATCATAAGCTCTGCTTTAAATTCACAGGAAGAGGAAGCACTTATTCAAGTGCTAAGGACACACAAGACAGCTCTTGGGTGGTCCATAGGTGACCTTAAGGGCATAAGCCCAGCTAGATGCATGCACAAAATCCTATTGGAGGATAATGCCAAACCAGTGGTTCAACCACAGAGGCGGCTAAATCCAGCCATGAAGGAAGTGGTGTAGAAAGAGGTCACCAAGTTACTAGAGGCTGGGATTATTTATCCTATTTCTGATAGCCCCTGGGTGAGCCCTGTTCAAGTCGTCCCAAAAAAGGGAGGCATGACAGTGCTTCATAATGAAAAAAATGAACTGGTTCCTACAAGAACAGTTACGGGGTGGCGCATGTGTATTGACTACAGAAGGCTCAATACAGCCACCAGAAAGGATCATTTTCCTTTACCATTCATAGACCAGATGCTAGAATGACTAGCAGGTCATGATTATTACTGCTTCTTGGATGGCTACTCAGGCTATAACCAGATTGCAGTAGATCCCCAGGATCAAGAGAAAACAACATTAACATGTCCATCCGGAGTGTTTGCTTATAGAAGGATGCCATTTGGGCTATGTAATGCGCCTGCAACCTTCCAGAGATGCATGCTCTCTATTTTCTCTGATATGGTGGAAAAATTTCTGGAAGTCTTCATGGATGACTTCTCAGTATATGGAGACTCATTCAGCTCCTGTCTTGATCACCTGAAACTTGTTCTAAAAAGATGCCAAGAGACCAACCTAGTTTTAAACTGGGAAAAGTGTCACTTCATGGTGACTGAAGGAATTGTTCTTGGGCATAAAATCTCAAACAAAGGAATAGAGGTGGATCAAGCAAAAATAGAGGTAATTGAAAAATTACCACCACCTGCCAATGTTAAGGCAATCAGAAGCTTTCTGGGGCATGCAGGATTCTATAGGAGGTTTATAAAGGATTTTTTAAAAATCGCAAAACCTCTAAGCAATCTGCTAGCTGCTGACACGCCATTTGTGTTTGACACAAAGTGCCTGCAGGCGTTTGAAACGCGGAATGCTAAGCTGGTCACAGCACCAGTCATTTCTGCACCAGACTGAACATTACCATTTGAGCTAATGTGTGATGCCAGTGATCATGCCATTGGTGCAGTATTGGGACAGAGGCATGACAAGCTTCTGCATGTCATTTATTATGCCAGTCGCATTCTAAATGATGCCCAGAAAAATTACACAACCACAGAAAAAGAACTACTTGTAGTGTTTTACGCCATTGACAAGTTCAGATCATACTTAGTAGGATCAAAAGTGATTGTGTATACTAACCATGCTGCTCTTAAATATCTACTCACAAAGTAGGATTCAAAACCCAGGCTCATCAGATGGGTATTGCTTCTGCAAGAGTTTGATATAGAAATAAGAGACAGAAAAGGGACAGAGAACCAAGTGGCTGATCATCTGTCCCGGATAGAGCCAGTGGAAGGGACGTCCCTCCCTTCTCTCGAGATCTCTGAGACGTTTCCTGATGAGCATTTATTCGCCATTCAGGAAGCACCATGGTTTGCCGATATTGCAAATTATAAAGCTGCAAGGTTCATATCCAAGGAGTACAACAGGATACAAAAGAAGAAATTAATTACTGATGCAAAGTACTACTTGTGGGATAAACCTTATCTCTTTAAGAGATGTGCAGACGGAATTATCCGTAGGTGTGTGCCTAGAGAAGAAGCACAGAGGATCTTGTGGC
>NC_029792.2:49255749-49257316 GCF_000816755.2 Arachis ipaensis
AACGCATGTCACCTGCCCGTGGAACTGGAACATAAGGTCTACTGGGCAACCAGATTCCTAAACTTTGATGCCAAATTAGCAGGAGAAAAATGATTGCTCCAGCTAAATGAGCTAGAGGAATTCAGATTCACAGCTTTCGAAAATGCCAAGCTTTATAAGGAAAAATAAAAAAAATGGCATGACAGAAAGCTGTCATCTAGAATCTTTGAACCAGGACAGAAGGTCCTGTTATTTAACTCTAGACTCAGACTATTCCCCGGGAAACTAAAATTCCGGTGGAGGGGACCATACGTGATTACAAGTGTGTCACCATATGGTTATGTGGAGCTTCAAGATATTGATTCTGATAAGAAGTTCATTGTCAATGGACAGAGAATCAAGCATTATCTTGAAGGCAACATTGAGCAAGAATGCTCAAGGCTGAAGCTAGATTAAAAGCTCAGCGAGGTCCAGCTAAAGACAATAAAGAAGCGCTTGCTGGGAGGCAACCCAGCCATGGGGCAACAATCCTCTAAGCATTTTGCCCTATTTCTATTTTTATTTTTATTTGTTTATATAGAGTTCATTGATAACAAGGTAAATAATCATTTACAGAAGACCTCGACACATGAAACAGAGAAAAAGATCTAACTGGCAAGAAAACGCCAGTAAAAGTGCATTTTGGGCGTTCAACGCCCAAAATGGGCATCCACTGGGCGCTGAACGCCAGTGATGGTAGCAGCTGGGCGTTCAACGCCAGAAAGGGGCACCCACTGGGTGTTGAACACCAGTAATGGCAGCAGCTGGGCGTTGAACGCCCAGGAGAGCAGCAATTGGGCGCTGAACGCCCAAAACAGGCAGTGTTTGAGCGTTCAAACGCCAGGAAGGCAGGGAGGAGCCAAATTCAATTTTTCCACACGTATTTCCATTTTAATTTCAAAATTTTATGCTTCAATGCATGATTTTTACATGAACATGTCAAGAACCCTGATTTCTAAAATCCTTAATTTCTAAAAATCCATCTTTCCAAATTCAATCCAACTCTTTTCAAATCTTTTCTGAAAACAAATCTATCTTTTTCACTCTAAAATCTTTTCAACTAATCCATATCTTTTTCAAATCTCCATATTATCTTTTTCAAAATTCAAATTTATCTTTTTCAAAAATCTATCATATCTCTTCAAAATTAAACTATATCTTCTACCTTATCTTTTTCAACTCAATCTTCTTATCTTATCTTTTCCAATTTTTCGAAAACCCACCCCCCCCATCCCTTTAAATTTGGGTTCGGCCTCCCTCCTCCTCCATCAACAATTGCACCTAGCTCTCCTTCTATCCCTCTCCTTTCTTTTCTTTTGCTTGAGGACAAGCAACCCTCTAAGTTTGGTGTGTTTATCCGAGATCACTAAGATTATGGCTCCTAAAGGAAAATAACCCACTCCAAGAGGCAAGAAAGAAAGCGTTCCAAAACCGCTTTGGAATCAAGGGAAGTTCTTATCTAAAGAACATTCAGACCATTATCTTAAAGTAATGGGTCTGAGATCAGTGATCCCGGAAGTTAGATTCGATCTGAAAGAAGATGAATATC
>NC_029792.2:49257414-49285712 GCF_000816755.2 Arachis ipaensis
TTCTGAATGAATGCTTGAACAGTGCATATGTCTTCTGAAGTTGATGTTTAAGACTGTTAAATATGTTGGCTCTTGAAAGAATGATGAACATGAGACATGTTATTGATAATCTGAAAAATAAAAAAAAATGATTCTTGAAGCAAGAAAAAGCAGCAAAGAACAAAGCTTGCAGAAAAAAAAAAAGAGAGAAAAAGCAAGCAGAAAAAGCCAATAACCCTTAAAACCAAAAGGCAAGGACAAATGAAAAGGATCCCAAGGCTTTGAGCATCAGTGGATAGGAGGGCCTAAAGGACCAAAATCCTGATCTAAGCGGCTAAACCAAGCTGTCCCTAACCATGTGCTTGTGGCATGAAGGTGTCAAGTGAAAACTTGAGACTGAGCGGTTAAAGTCAAGGTCCAAAGCAAAAAGAAGAGTGTGCTTAAGAACTCTGGACACCTCTAATTGGGGACTTTAGCAAAGCTGAGGACAAGCAACAGCTTAAGTTTGGTGTTGTGATGAGCGGATATTTTATACGCTTTTTGGGGTTAATTTCATATAGTTTTGAGTATGTTTTAGTTAATTTTTAGTCTATTTTCATTAGTTTTTAGGAAAAATTAATATTTCTGGACTTTACTATGAGTTGTGTGTTTTTCTGTAATTTCAGGTATTTTTCTGGCTGAAATTGAAGGAGCTGAGCAAAAATCTGATTCAGGCTGAAAAAGGACTGCTAATGCTGTTGGATTCTGACCTCCCTGCACTCAAAGTGGATTTTCTGGAGCTACAGAACTCAAAATGGCATGCTTCTAATTGCGTTGGAAAGTAGACATCCAGGGCTTTCCAGAAATATATAATAGTCCATACTTTGCATAAGGATAGACAACGTAAACGGGCATTCAGCGCCAGTTCTCTGCCCAATTCTGGCGTCCAGCGCCAGAAAAGGATCAAAAGCTGGAGTTGAACGCCCAAACTGGCATAAAAACTGGCGTTCAACTCCACAAATGGCCTCTGCACGTGAATTACTTAAGTCTCAGCCCAGCACACACCAAGTGGGCCCCAGAAGTGGATCTCTGCATCATCCATCATAGTTTACTCATTTTTTGTAAACCTAGGCTACTAGTTTAGTATTTAAACAACTTTTAGAGACTCATTTTGTATCTCATGACATTTTAGATCTAAACTTTGTATTCTCTAATGGCATGAGTCTCTAAACCCCATCGTTGGGGGTGAGGAGCTCTGCTGTGTCTCGATGAATTAATGCAAGTATTCCTGTTTTCCATTCAAACACGCTTGTTCCTATCTAAGATGTTCACTCGCGCTTAACTGTGATGGAGGTGATGATCTGTGACACTCATCACCTTCTCAAATCATGAACGTGTGCCTGACAACCACCTCCGTTCTATATACAATTGAATGAGTATCTCTTAGATTCCTTAATCAGAATCTCCGTGGTATAAGCTAGAACTGATGGCGGCATTCATTCAACTGATAAACATAATTGACTTCCTGACTAAGATTTACAAGATAACCATAGATTGCTTCAAACCAACAATCTCCGTGGGATTCGACCCTTACTCACGTGAGGTATTACTTGGACGACCCAGTGCACTTGCTGGTCAGTGGTACGAGTTGTGAAAAGTGTGATTCACAATTCGTGCACCACTAGTGTTACAACGAGTTTATGTAAATCGAATTCACTTGATTCGATTTACTAAGGAGGAATGTTCGTGACAATTCGAAATAAGTTATTTCAATTTACTTCCTTTGATGCACCCAAAGTAAATCGAATCTAATTAATTTGATTTACTAATACACAGCTACAACTATATAAATCGAATTAAATTAATTCAATTTACTAAGGAATATATTCTATATAAATACGATCAGAACATTAGGTGTTCAATAGCCTGAAATTCACAATTTCTAGTGAAGAGAGTGTTTTAGTTCTTGTGCACTATAGAGGGACAATTAAGAAAAAAATGCGAGATGGAATAAAATTTGCTGATAAAGATCCGTTAGTATCTTTATCAAACATTCTACGAATTTTGTTGAGTTTCATAATACTAGAATCCAGAAAATGGGACTGCATGGCATGAAACGGGTGGAGAAGTTATTTTATAGAATTTTGATTTTTGTTTTTCGACATGGGATATGATGCATGAACATCTTTAATTGTTTTCTTTGGTATTTCTTTCAATGAAGTTAGAGATTTCCTTATTCTTAATTAAGATTTTAGTGTTTTTTTTAATCAATATTTTTTGAAGTTGCTTTGATCTTTAGTACGTGTAGGAAAGTTTTGAAAATAGCAAGAACAAAGAAAAAAAGAAGGACAAGAAAGCCAAGGTTGAAGGGAGCAACCTCCCAGAGAACCAAGAATTGAAAACAAGCCAAGGAAAGTTCAAAAAGAATTTACAACCCTGACCTCTTCCTACTCCAGCAAGCATAACTTGAACTAGAGAAGTTCAAATGAAGCTGTTCCAGTAGCATTAGAAAGCTAACTTCCAGATATTTTCAATGAGATATAATAGTTTATAGTGGATAAGCTTCTAACACAGCCAAATCCTGCATTGAATGCAGCTCCATCTCAAGCTCGAAATTCCCTGCGTCTCACGCATAGACCTATGCGCCTCGTACAGCCAACCTGGACCTTTTCACACTAAAATGAGCATAACTTGAGCAACAGAGGTCCAAATGAGGCGATTTTAGAGACATTAAAAATCTAACTTTCATATCTTTTCAACGTTATATAATAGTCTTTAATGGACATACGGCTACGGTAGCCTCCTCCTGGGTTGAATGCAGCCCCATCTCAAGTGCTTCATACCATGCGCCTCACGTATGAATCCATGTGCCTCACACCTAGACCCATGCGCCTCACACCCAGCCATGCACATGATGCATGCACTCCAGAGACCTCCCAGCCCTGCCCACCTTGCTTGTGCCTCACGCATGAGTCCAATTCCTTCTCTATTGGGTTATGCTCCGAGCAAGGCTTCATGCGCCTTACGCATCAACATTGGGCCACTCCCAGGGCTTTAATTCCTTGCCAAATCTCTCTTAATCTCTAATTCTTTGAAGTACTTAAGTGATGATTAAAGTTTGAGCACAAGGCCCGTTATTTGAAGCATTGAGTGACAATTATCTACAACTTGATTTTGAATGAAAACTATTGAAGGATCATTACTTAGTTTAGATTTGATTTGATTTTAATTTGATTTGGTTTGAATTCTAAAATAATTAGGTTTAAAGTTAGTATTTAAAGGGAGAGAGACACTCTGTGGCTCCTCTTTCTTCTCCCAGCCATTTTAAATCATGATTTTTGGTTTTCTTTTGCATCATGAGCAACTAATCGCCTCTGTTAAGGTTAGGAGTGTATCACCCTTACGAGCAGAGCGTTACACTTCCGGCTGTGCTACTCTGATAGGTTGGATATTACGACTACAACAAAAATTTTTAATATTAATATAGGAGCCTGTTTAAACTTAAAACCACATAACCTTTCAAAAACACTTTTTTGTTGAAAACATATACATATATATACGTACAGACTAGATACAATACTTTAATATATATATATACACATATAATAATAACATACAAACATACATATATATCACAAATTCCTATCCCTCTTACAAAATTGATAAAGATAAAGGCGAGGGAAAAATAATAACTAAGATAATTCAAAAACCTGTAAGGGAATGAGAACATCGTCCTCACTGGTTCACACTATAGGGTTACAGAATTGCTATAATAACATACGTAAAATCAAACTATTTTTAAAGTATAATGATCACTGCTCGTCTTATGTATCTTCTCAAATACCATGGTTCACATTCAAAAATCCAAAAATCCTTTTTAAAGAGAACTTGATTAATTCCTCAAAATCAAAATACGTTTTCCATTCCTGTAAAATCTTAAATTTTTTCCTGGATGGTATGAATGACCAACATGTCTCAAGCATAGTTCAGTTAAGTCTATGCTGTAAGAGTTTTATTTTTCATACTTTACTAGGCCACAAATATGAAAGCAATTGCCTACGCGGTATAAATGATCCTCCTGTTCTAAGCATAGGTTCATTAAGTCTATGCTGAACCAGTCAGATACTTTATACAGAACTAGACCTCAAACATACCAAGAATGGCCTCAGGCCCATCTAAATCCAACATGGCCCCTGGCCCAAAAAACTCAATCAACATCCAATCACCTCAATCCAACCAATTTTAGTCACAAAAACAAGTAAGGAGGTTCAAACGCAATCAAAGCAGTTACATCAAGTATAGCAATTAGTAGTTAAACATGATTATTCACATAGACAAACCACATATACAATAATCACACCCAATCAATGTCACATTGATTCAAATGATGCATGCCTGTCCTACTGGCCATGAGCTCGCGCGTCAGTTATGTTGCCAGACCCGACTCGGATAAACGTGATTAAACCACCATCCTTATCCGTAGGTTCCATAAACAAGCATGATTAAACCACCATCCTTGCTCGGAATACGCAAGCAGGATTAAACCACCGTCCTTGCCTACACAGTAAGTGGGATTAAACCACCATCCTTACTGGGCACACAAAACAATATGCATGTGGAATTACACCACCGTCCTTGCTAAACACTTTATCAATACGTGAGCGGGATACTCTGTCTTCGACCTCACATCTCTCAGCATAAGTGGGACGAACCCGGCCTTTATACCTACAACATAGCGCAAGCAGGATGAACCCGGCCCTTACGCCTACCAAATAATAACTAATCAATCTCAATAATATCCACAATCAACCAGGCTCAAAGTCTTATTTCAAAAAAATCATTCATTCTAGATCAGAATTTGGCCGTAAAATTTCTCAGCAGAGTCTCAAGACTTTAGGGGAGAATAACCTAACTCATTTCTTAAATTCATTGAAATCCTCTAAAACCTTAACTTCTTGATTTGAATAAATAAAATAGAATTTGAACCAAAACCAAGTCATGTATCCACATATTCCGAACCAATTTCAAAACCAACTTACTTAAACCAAAACCAATTATTTAAACCAAAAATCAATTTCAAGTTCATTCTTAAATCTATTTCCAAAGGCTCAGAAATTATTCCATTTTGCTAAATTAAAGTTTTAGAGAATACTTCAAACTTTTCCTAAAACGTCGTCAAGTAAAATTATTTAATCAAAATTCAAGTTTCTTTTAAATCCACTAAAATTTCTCCAATTCTGTTTACGTAAATCAAATTTCGAAACATAAGAATTTTCATCTTTAAATCAACTTTAAAACATAATTCTTTTCTTAAATAAATTACATTCAAAATATAATAATTTTCTTAATAAAATAAGTTCAAACGTAATTTATTTGTCAATAATTTAATCCAAAGCATAATTCATTGTTTTTAAAATAATGTTTCAATCAAAGTCTTGGATTTTATAGAAATTTCGGCAGCATCTCCCCTAAAACTTGGACTTTGCCACCTTTTTCAGGTCCCAACCAATCCAGTCCTCAACTCTTTCCAACAGGTTAAAGACCAAATCATTTTTCAATAAAACCAAATATAGACTTTTAAATATTAAAATTATTTCAAATCAAACCAATTAGAAATCTCCATTTTAACAAAATAAAACCTTATTTCAATCAAGCAGACAACCATATTCATCTAAGACAAATTTGACAATTCATAAGACTTACATAATCACCAGAAATATATTTCGCACATCATATCTATTTATAACAATTCCAATTTATATAAATTAATTTTTGATGAAAAGCCCCTACCTCGACAAGTCGAAATCATAAACCAAACGCGTCAATGGAATTCTTTTCTCTTAGCCCAAAGCTAACAGCAACCGAAACCTCAGCCCCTGATCATTTTCGCGGTAGTCATAGTGATGATCGGATTATTGATGGTATAAAATTTCACTAATGAAATCTCGTTGCAAGTATAGTTTCTAAACCAGCAATAATCCTTTCATACAAATATTTGTTTGTCACAAGTACAAACCCCTAATAAATATAATAACTGAAGTATTTAAACCTCGGGTCATCTCTCAAAGGAATTGCAGGATAGTGTTCTTGTTATTGGTTATGGACATGTATATTTTGGGGTTTTGAATGAGGAACAAGAAAAGTAAATGGCAATGGAAATCAAATGACAAAACGGTCTTGGTAAGGTTTGGTGGTCAAGGATCTCTATCCTTATCACTAACCATAATATGATAATTGCAAGGATCAATCCCATTAAATCATCCTCTAACGAGTAAAGGAAAGTCAAACGAGCTATATCAATCCAAGTCCATAAGTCCTAGCTATTCACTAATTGAATTAATGAGAACAAGAGTCAATGGCTACCAATTATCAATCACTTGGACATTAGTAACTCGAGAATTCCTAAGTTACCTTCCCAAGCCAAGAAAATAAAATCTACTCTAACATCCCTCCAAGCATTTTGTCAAACACTTGGAAGGCATAAAAGGAAAGTATAGTAAAATCATAACAAGAATAAAATCTAACAATTACTAATTTCAAGAAATCAACAACAACAATCAAAGAAATCATAATTAACATGAATTACCTCAAATTGCATTAAAAGAAAATAAAAGGAACAAGAGTATATCAACAACAAAGTATAGAAACCAAAATAGAGGAAATTACAACAAGAGAATAGAAGACAAGATGTAACAACAAGGAATTGGAAGGTAGAGGTAGATGAAAGCAAGAATTAAAACCTAGATCTAAACTTATTAACCTAAACCTAATCCTAATCCTAGAGAGAAGAGAGAGCTTCTCTCTCTAGAAAACTAACACTAAGAACTAGATCTAAAGTGTGTCTCATGATCTATGATGTACAATGATGTAAAGTGATGCCTTCCCCTTCAATCCTTGGTCCTTTTAGACTTTTCCCGGCAAAGTTAAGCTCCAAAATTGAGCCAAAAGCTCTCCAGAATTCGCCAGGCACGATTTCACTAAAGAGGTCACGTGCGGGCATCGACGCGTACGCGTCATGTACGCGTATGGTGAACGGATTTTTGCTAGTAAAGAAATCACAGTAAATTCTCGTCGCTAGTATAGTTTCTAAACCAACAAAGAAACCTTTCATACAAAAAATTGGTTGTCACTTAAACAAACCCAATAAAAATATACCGATGTATTCAAATCTCGAGTCGTCTCTCAAGGAATTGCAGGGAGGTGTATTTATTATTGATTATGAGATAGTATGTTTTTGAGTTTTGGAAATAAGGAACAAGGAAATAAAATGACGAGAAATTAAATTAATAACTAGAAAAGCTCTTGGCAAGGTATAAGAACTAGACGTCATATCCTAATTAACCTTATCAGTTGTGATGAGAATTGTTCTTTGCTCCCACTTAGTTAACCTCTAACTATGAAGGAAAGTCAAGTGGACAAATCAATTTGATTCATCAAGTCCTAGTCAACTCCTAAAGAAAGAATAGCTTTAGAGGGATCCAAATCAACTAGCAACTTTCAATTATCAATCAACAAAAGAGTTTAATAACTCAAGAATCTCCAATTACTCAACCAAAGACAAGAATATAAAAATCTAACTTAAAACCCTCCCAAACATTGTGTCAAACACTTGGAAGGCATAACATGAAAACATAGAAAAGTAAGAGATAATAAAATCCAAACAACCAATTGAAAGCATCAATAACATAAATTGAAGAAAGCAATCATAAATATGAAATACCTCAACTTGCATTAAATAGAAAAACAAATCTAACATGAGAATTTATAAACTAAAGTAGCAACAAAAAGTAATCAATAAGGTAAATACATAAACTAGAATGCTAGAACATTTAAAAGTAGAAGAGAAACTAAATTGAAATAGAGTAGAAATCTAAAATCAAGCAAAGCTAATCCTAAAATCCTAAAAGTTAGAGAGAGGAGAGAGCCTCTCTCTCTAGAAAACTACATCTAAACCTAAAATTATGTGAATGAATTCATAAATGAATGATTCTCCCAATCTATAGCCTCTAAACTGTGTTTTTTGGGCTTGGAATTAGGCCAAAAGGAACCCAAAAATTGTCCCCAGTGATTTCTGATATGTCTAGCATGTGGCTCTATCACGCGTACGCGTCATCTATGCGTATGCGTGGATTGAACTTTCGCCAGGTCATGCGTACGCGTGATCCACGCATTCGCATCGCCTAACAGCGTGACAACTATGGTAAATTATATATTATTTCGAAGCCCCGGATGTTAGCTTTCCAACGAAACTAAAACCGCCTCATTTGGACCTCTATAGCTCAAGTTATGTCTGATATAGTACGAAGAGGTCAGGCTTGACAGCTTTGCAATTCCTTCAATTTCTTGTATTCCTTCCACTTTTGCATGCTTCCTTTCCATCCTCTAAGTCATTCATGCCCTATAAACCCTAAAATCACTTAACACATATATCAAGGCATTGAATGGTAATAAGAGAGAATTAAAATTAGTAATTTAAGGTCGAAGAAGCATGTTTTCTATCATAGCACAAAATTAGGAAGGAAATTGTAAAACATGCAAATTATATGAATAAGTGTGAGTTTAGTGGATAAAATCCACTCAATTAAGCATAAAATGTACCACGAAATAGTGGTGCATCAAATCTCCCCACACTTAAACATTAGCATGTCCTCATGCTAAGCCCAGGAGAAGCTATAAAGGACTGAAGAGGAATGGTAGAAATTATGAAATGCAACCTATCTATATAAATGCAACTACATGCAAAAATGCTTTTAACTACTTGGTTAAAAGTAAACAAATTCTCCAAGACAAATATAAACTGGATTCCACTAATTCAAATCACAAAATAAAGTACAAGTAAACTTGTAGAAGAAAATAGCTCATGAAAGCCGGGAACAAAGAATCTAGCATCAAACCCTCACCGGGAGTGTATACACTTTAATTACTCAAGTGTTTAAGGTTCGATTCTCTCAATTCTCTACTAACCTTACTTTCTAAGACTTGATCTTCTTCTACCAATCAACAAAAATTTAATACACAAATACACATATCAAGAGGTCTTTTAAGGGTTGTAATGGGGTTAGGGTCAAGGTAGGAATGTATTTGGTTAAGTGGACTAAAATTCAAATCCTTGATTAACCTAAACTGCTCACCTAACCTAAGACATTCTATGTAATCACAGTACACAAATCTAATTGCCCATTAACTATGTTTATCACATATTCATGCATCCCAATTTGAGTACAACTCATATACATTGCTACCACCATTTACTTTAGGGCATTTTATCCCCTTTTATTATTTTTTTTTCTTTTCTTCTTTTTTTTATATGTTTTTTCTTTTTCTATTTTTATTTTTTTATTATTGTTTTTCTTTTGCTTTTCTCAATGCATATGATTAAGCCAAATGTTTACGAACCCAATTTTTTTTCTCAACTATTTTTTTTTCTTTCAAATTTTACACAACACCCAATTCTCAAGCCAAATGTTTACGAACCCAATTTTTCCATACTTAAATCATGAACACTCTCACTAGTCTAAGCTAATCAAGGATTCAAATTAAGGACATTATTGTTTTTTGCTTAGAGTTAGTGATGAGCTAAAGTAAAGAACAAAGGGGTAAAATAGGCTCAACATTGGTTTGCAAAGGATAATGAAAGGGTAAGGCCATATGGGTATGTAAGCTCAGTAAAATAAGGCCTCAATCATATAAGTGCATGCATACATCAAATAATGGAAATAAAGAATTAAGCAAGACAAAGATCACAATTGTAGAGAAAAAAACACACACCAAAAAATAAAATATTAGTTGATAAGATGCAACCAATCAATAGGCTCAAAATCTCACTGGTTTTGTGTGTTCAAGCTCTAAACCATGTTCCAAAATAAATTTCTTCAAGAAAGTTCAATAAAAATTTTAATTCAAATTAGTGAAATGTGATAAAAAGTTTCTTGAAAAAGGATTAGTCACTTTAACCAGGTAGTGGTAAAATATGCACAAAATCAAGCAAACATGCAATCAAACATGCAAAAGCAACAAGTAACAAGGAAAATAAAACATTGGTGTTGAGAAGAAATTAACTAACCCACGGAAGTTGGTATCGACCTCCCCACACTTAAGGATTGCACCGTCCTCGGTGCATGCTAAGATGTGCAAGGGGACGAGCTGCTCCAACTGACGTTTTTCTCCAAAAATTGTGCAGATTGACTCGTTGGTTGCCCCATTGAGAAGCTTTCCCTTTCCCTTCTTCGGTGGCCATCCTAAAAGAAGAGGAAAAAGAAAAAAAGTAACCCAAAAACAAAGATAGAAAACAAATAAAATATGGTTGGGTTAATGCCAAATAACGAGAGTCTCAATTACATGGTAGCTACAACATGCAAGTGAGAAAACAGTAGAAGTAAATGGCATATCAATAGTGCAAAAATTGCAACAATGGGGGAGAGTGTGGGTAACGCAAGATAGTATAAGTGCATACCAATACAAATGGAATACATGTGTCATAAAAATTTAGCATTGATCTATGAATAATAATACCCAACAATTTAAAATAAGTTACGAGCACCAAAATAATGCATGAGTTATGCGACAGTTGAGTAAGATAATTGAACACCAAAGAAAAAAATAGTAAATTTAGAAAAGAACATAAAAAGATGCACAAATTTAAAATGTAATGAATGAAAGTATGCAAATGCAATAAGGAAAATGGGATGAAAGAGAATAAGGGTGAGAAGTTAAAGGAATGAGGAAGAAAGAAGAAGAAAGGAGAAGGGAATGAAAAACAGACGCGATGCGCGCGCATGCCTCACGCGGACGCGTGAAAACTGAATCAGCCATTCGACGCGTAAGCGTCGTCCACGCGTACGCGTGGATGGCAAAGAATGCATACTGACGCATGAGCGTCGGTCATGCGTACGCGTGACCACTCACGCGATTCCAGCACCAAGGCAGCCCAACTCTTTGCTCAATTTCACCAGTTACGCCAATTTGGATGTCCACGCGTACGCGTGGGTTGAAAAAGTTTTAGGGGACGCGTTCGCGTACAGTACGCGCATGCGTGGGGTTGCTTGTGTGAAAGGCACCCCTCCGGCATAGCTCCCGCATAACTCTCTGTTCATTTTAATTGAGGGCGAACCTGCATACGACGCGTGCGCGTCATCGACACTTACGTGTCGTGTGATTTTTTTTATCTATGCAGAATGCAGAATGCAGATGATTATGTAGAAATTATGAATGAACACTAATAAAAATAAAATAAAATAAAACTAAGAATAAAAATGAAAGATCATACCATGGTGGGTTGTCTCCCACCTAGCACTTTTAGTTAAAGTCCTTAAGTTGGACATTTGGTGAGCCCCTTGTCATTGTGGCTTGTGCTTGAACTCATCCAGGAATCTCCACCAATGTTTGTAATTCCAATAGCCTCCGGGGTCCCAAACCTTGCTTTTGCACCCGTCTTCGCATTGATCATCATTGTTCCAACTGGGTGGCAAACAATCTGAATTCTCGCTGAGATACCCAAACAACTTCTGAGACCCATTCAATCGAGCTCTACACCAATCCTTGTACTTCAATTTGGAGCATGCAACCATATTGAACCTTGCCTGATAACTCCAACTACTACCCACCTCCCTCTTACTCTTAAAGCCACAAAGAGCTCTAAGTTGACCATCCGTCTCAAGTAAATCATATTCAAGTGGGAAAGTAAAGGTTAAGGATAAGGATTTTACCCACTTGAATGTTGTGTTGGATGGTAATGGCTTGGGGGGGAGTATCTCCAGTGGCGGCCTTGCCAATGTATGCTTCACTCTCTTGGGCTCCTCTTTGATGATCGCCACCTCTTGATAAGCTTCTGCCACATTAACCTCTTTCTCAAGTTCCTTGGGAGAGGGTTCAATTATAGGTAGAAACTCATTAATTATTGAACCCATCTCATGATCAACAGCTTCCAAGTCTTTAACCATGATATGCTTTGGAGGATGTACACCCTCCTCAACATCAAATTCAAATGTCTTGGAAGGAGGCTCTATGATTTGAGTTTCCCAAGGAGGTTCTGCATCTCCTAAGTCCTCAACCACTTCCTCTTCTTCAATAATTTCGGCTTTCTCCGCTTGCTCTAATATAAAATTCAGCTCCTCCTTGATGACTTCCACCTCTTGATAATTTTCTTCAAGGGTCTCTCCTACCTCCACCTTTTGGGCCCCCTCTTGCTTCTCTTGAAGTATGTATGCATGAACCCGATCCATTACGTCCCTAAGACGATCCCTTCTTTTTTGTTCCATGTCAATAGCGTAATTGGGATCATGTTGCTCTTAGATTGATGGATATGGGTGAAAGGTAAGTGCACCAGAGCTTGAGGGTTGAGTATTGGGGGTAAAGGATGGATCCACACGGGATATAAGAGCTTGGAGAGTAGAGGTGAGACCGGTGAGAGTAGAGGTAAGTGTGGATTGAAGATCTCTTTGCCCTTGGCAAATAGTACTAAAGGTATCATCTATGGGAGCTTGGGGTGGATAGGAGGGTTCATCATTTCAGAGAAAGGGTTCATAGTAGGAAGGTGGTTCTTCTTGGTAAGGGCATGGAGATGGTGAATATGGAGGTAGTGGTTCATGAGAGTAATTATTTTGGAGTTGGGGTGGTTCTATGTATGGTTCGTATGGTGGTTGGTATGATGGATAAGGGTTAGGGTCATATGGGGGTGAATGGTGGAAAGGGGCTTGTGAGTATGGTGGTTCAAAGCTATGTTGATGAGGGGGTCCATAGGTATATTGTGGTGGGTGTTGATTGTCACGAAGAGGTTTACCATAACCATTGTCTTGGTAGGCATCATAGAATGGTTGTTGATAATACCTTGGAGGTGGTTGTTGCCAAGAGGGTCGATCAAATCCTTGTGGCTCCTCCCATCTTCCATTGTCCCATCCTTGATCCAAGCTCTCATTGTAATCTCCTCTTCCTACAACATGATTGTAACCAAACTCATAGCCAAAGGGGTGCGAATTCATAGTAGCAGGAGAAATAAAAACTAATAAAAATTAATGAAAATAAACTCCTAAAACTAGAAACACTAACAAAGAAACGAAAAAGAAAAATTATTCACAATATTCACAATAACTAATAATTAGGCACACGTTTGCAATTCCCCGGCAATGGCACCATTTTGATGAACGGATTTTTGCTAGTAAAGAATTCACAATAAATTCTCGTTTCTAGTATAGTTTCTAAACCAACAAAGAATCCTTTCATGCAAAAATTTGGTTGTCACTTAAACAAACCCAATAAAAATAAACCGAAGTATTCAAACCTCGGGTCGTCTGTCAACAAATTGCAGGGAGGTGTATTTATTATTGGTTATGAGATAGTATCTTTTTGGGTTTTTGAAATAAGGAACAAGGAAATAAAATGACGAAAAATTAAATTAATAACTAGAAAAGCTCTTGGCAAGGTATGAGAACTAGACGTCCTATCCTAGTTATCCTTATCAGTTGTGATGAGAATTGTTCATTGCTCCCACTTAGTTAACCTCTAACTATGAAGGAAAGTCAAGTGGACAAATCAATTTGATTCCTCAAGTCCTAGTTAACTCATAAGGAAAGACTAGCTTTAGAGGGATCTAAATCAACCAGCAACTTTCAATTATCAATCAGCAAAGGAGTTTAATAACTCAAGAGTCTCCAATTACTCAACCAAAGACAAGAATATAAAAATCTAACTTAAAATCCTCCCAAGCATTGTATCAAACACTTGGAAGGTATAACATAAAAACATAGAAAAGTAAGAGATAATAAAATCCAAACAACCAATTGAAAGCATCAATAACATAAATTGAAGAAAGCAATCATAAATATGAAATACCTCAACTTGCATTAAATAGAAAAACAAATCTAACATGAGAATTCATAAAGTAAAGTAGAAACACAAAGTAATCAATAAGGTAAATAGATAAACTAGAATGCTAGAACATTTAAAAGTAGAAGAGAAACTAAATTGAAATAGAGTAGAAATCTAAAATCAAGCAAAGCTAATCCTAAAACTTAGAGAGAGGAGAGAGCCTCTCTCTTTAGAAAACTACATCTAAACCTAAAATGATGTGAATGAATTCATGAATGAATGATTCCCCCACTATGTAGCCTCTAATCTGTGTTTTTTGGGCTTGGAACTTGGCCAAAAGGAGCCCAGAAATCACCCCCAGCGATTTCTGATACGTCCAGCACGTGGCTCTGTCACGCGTACGTGTGATCCACGTGTACGCGTCGCCTAACAGCATGGCAACTATGGAAAATTATATATCATTTCAAAGCCCTGGATGTTAGCTTTTCAAAGCAATTGTAACCGTCTCATTTGAACCTCTGTAGCTCTAAGTCATTCCTGCCCTATAAACCCTGAAATCACTTAACACACATATCAAGGCATCGAATGGTAATAAAAAAGAATTAAAATTAGTAATTTAAGGCCAAAGAAGCATGTTTTCAATCATAGCACAGAGTTAGGAAGGAAAATGTAAAACATGCAAATTATATGAATAATTGTGAGTTTAGTGTATAAAATCCACTCAATTAAGCATAAAATGTACCACGAAATAGTGGTGCATCAGCGTACGCATCCCTGGAATTTCGCGATCCACGCGTATGCGTCTATTGCACGTGCGCGTCCATGAGTGCATCCCAAATCTTTGGCTATCCTTGATTTCTCCACTTTGCATGCTTTCTCTTAACTCCTTTGATCTATTCTTAGCCTTTTCAAGCTGAAATCACTGACAAACACATCAAGGCATCTAGTGGAATCAAAGAAAGATTAAAATTATCAAATTATAGATCTAAAAAGCATGTTTTCACACTTAAGCACAAATTAAGGAAGAATTACAAAATCATGCTATTTCATTGAATAAATGTGAGGAAAGGTTGACAAAATACTCTAAATTCAACACAAGATAAACCCTAAAAATGGAATTTATCAACCTCCCCACACTTAAATCTTAACATGTCCTCATGCTAAATCAAGAAGGAAACAAGGGGTATGACATTTATTCAATGAAACTAAACTATATGCAAACTATCTGAATGCAACTACCTATTATGAATGCAAATACTTGGTCAAAACAAATCAACTTCTAAGAAAACATATGTAAGCATAAGGGCTAAAGCAATAGGAATCAAATCCAACCCACAACTGTATTGAATTACTAAAAAGAATTACAAACTTGCAAGAATAAGAATGATCATGGTGAAAACATGTCATTGAGCAATCGAACCCTCACCGGATGTGTATCCGCTCTAGTCCCTCAAGTGTTTAGGGGTTGATACACTCAATTCTCCCCTAATCATGCTTTCCAAAATTTGTTCTTCATCTAACAATCAACAATTACTCAATGCATGCATACAAATATCATGAGGACTTTTCCAAAGGTTGTAATGGGGCTAGGGTCAAGGTAGGGTCATATATGGTCAAGTGAGCTTGAAATTTGAACCTTTGATTGACTTAAGCTTTCCCACCTAACCTATATAACAACCTATACAATTAAGTGCTAACCTAACTACCCATTCTCCACTTTTTACATACTCATGCATTTTCTTTTTCATTTTCCAACACTTATGTATTGATTCTTTTATTGGGCTGTACTATGGGGCATTTTGTCCCCTTTTTATTGTTTTTTTTTCTTTCTTTTTTTCTATTTTTTTCTTTTCTTTTTTTTTTCACATTCATATATTTTTTCTTTTTTTTCTTTTTTTTTTCTTTTGTTTTCCTCATTTTTCTATCTTTCACTATACACAAGAACATCAATGCATAAGGTCTATATATTTGCTCAATACATGAGTATGCACCCAATTCCCAAATATAGAAATACAAAACACCCTTTTATCCCAACCAATGTCCCCAAATCTCCCCAAACTTGAATAATAAACACTCTCAATAGTCTGAGCTAATCAAAGATCCAAACAAGGGACTTTTATTGTTTTTCACTTTAGGCTTGTAATGTGCTAAAATAAAGAACAATTGGGTGAAGCATAGGCTCAAAATTGGCTAACAATAGAAGGTAAAAGATAAGGCTATTTGGGTAAGTGAGCTCAATAAAATGATGGCCTAAATCATATAAGTGCATGAATACAAGGAATAATGGACATACAGAATTAAACAAATCAAGGATAACAATCATAGAAAGAGAACAACTACACACAAGAAGGAAAATAAGTGGTTATAAGATGTAACCACGCCATTAGGATCAAATCTCACATGCTTGTGTTCTTAGCTCAAAACATGCTCACGAAATATATATGATTCAAGCAAGTTCAACAAAAATTTTCAATCAATTGGGGTGGTGCCCAATAGATAAATTCATTGAAAAATCTCATTGTTTTGACTAAGCTTATTAATGCAATGTTGTGATTGAGAAAGCTAAAAATTCCTTAGTTCACCCCTTCTTTTTCAATCAAATCAAATTTCTTATGCAAAAAAGGTCAACTTATGTTTTAACAATCCAAAATATTTTTCTAATCACAACCAAAAAGCTAAGACAACTGTATAAAAAAAATCCAACTAAAAATATGAAATATCTACCAACCAAGGTGCAAAATGCAATAAACTAAAACAAAAGTATCTCAAAACAACAAATCTATACAATAATCCCAAAAGTGCGGAATAAAACAAAGTGCAAATGCTAAAAGTATATAAAAGATAAATGTCTGAAATTGTTCACCCAAAATAGCAATCCACCGACGGTGACGACGGTGACCTCCCCACACTTAGAATGAAGTATCATCCTTGATGCTACTGCTCGGGCTCGGGGTGAGGGTCAACAGTCGCATTTGGCAGGGGCTGAGGTTGTGGCTCCATGGAGGTCTGCTGCGCCTCTGGGGTAGCCCGTGTCGGTATAGGTGCCTCTAGCTGAGTTTGCTCCTCCTCATGCTCCTCCTCCTCTACTGAAGAAGGGTCGGCATCAGAGGCATCTCGGCGTCCAATCCTACAAGAATCTGAGCTACTCGATCAAGGCGTCGCATGATGCGGCGCTCACTACGCTCCATAAATCGGAAAAGATGTTGTACTAGTAGATATATCGGCTGAGGCGCTGGTGGTGGTGCTATAGGTGCTGCCAGTGCTGTAGAGGGTCCTGCTGCAACTGTAGAAGAAGAAGCGCCAGGTGTCGCTGCTGCTCTGGCTCTCGCTCTAGAACGATGCTGGGATAGAGGCTTCTCATTCACCCATGTCCCCCACGGAATCAAGTTCTCCTTTCCATGGACAGGGGGTGGTGACTCATCATCCGCTCTCCATGGGACTCCGGCTCATTGAACCTTCTCAGTGACCAACATCAGAAATGGGAATGTGCCACGGATGTGTGCTCACCACATAAACCTCCTGATCAACCGGAGGAAGTACACCTCTTTCGCCTCCACAATACAGCTAATCAGGACGAGCATGTCCACCGGAATCTCAGTAAAATGAGTCATCGGCATGATATAGTGGGCAAAGATCTGCTGCCATGTCCTAGCCTCCCTCGTCAGATGAGCAAATAGCATCCCCTTGGGTCTCTTGTTATCAGAATCCATCTCCCAAGGGGCATCCGGGGTGGCAACTATACTCCGCAAAGCATCATAATCATATGTCATACAGTGCAACTCCACCTCAGCCTGCATATAGGCATCTGTATCACTGGTTTTGAGTAGACAACGGAGTGCATCCTCAATAGCAGCCTCTGTAATTAGTATATGTTCACCTCGCAGGTAAACTGAATCAAGGACCGGTCTAAAGAAATTACAATAAAACTCCTGGACCCATGATGTGTTCACCCTACCCAGCTCCCTATCAACAAAAGCTAGACCCATCCCCTTAATACGGGTCTCAATGGATTGCCTCAGGTCGGCGGGAATGGCCAGTTTCTTTTCTATGTTGAGATTCTTCCCCCGGTAGGTAGGGAAGCAGAGCTCATGGTACAGGTTAGGAAACCTGTGTCCATCGGTAGGCGGCAGTTGCTGATCTGCCTTCTCCTTCTCAGAAAGAGGGTTCTTAGCAAAATTGGAGAATGGAGAGGCAGTGGGAGTCTGAGATTGCTTTCTCTTTCTAGAGGTAACCTTTGCTTTCTCTCTATCAGACATCTTGAAAAATAGATATGAGAGGATATAAACAATTAAGCCAAGTAGAGGAATAGAAAACAAGGAATGACATATGCATGAAATGAGTTAAAAGAAGAGAACTTGGAATGCAAGCAAACAAAGGGCAGAATTTAATCCAAAATGCAATACTTGCACAATGCTTGTTTATTAAGCACCATAATTGTCATACCCAAAAGAATGTGAAAGGGTTAATGTGAAACTAAAAGGAAAAGTTAGCCAGTTAAACAAGTTAGAAGTTTGAAAACTAGTTCAAAGATTAGTGGTATGACGGTTATTGGCTCAATCAAGAGAAATAAAAAAGTATAGAAAACAAGAACACTCACATTCATGAGGAAGATACAAGTCATTGATGATAAAATATGAATTTGCATAAAAGCATACAATGGAAAGCAAATCATCAATAATGCACAAGGTCACTAAAGTTGTAACAATTGGTGTTGAAGGAAGTGAAATCTGCACTGGCGTAATCATAAGAGTTTAAAACAATTTCAAGTTGAGAGGGTTACACTAGTGGAAGGTACCAATAATCACAAATGAATGAACCTTTATTCAAGAAAAATACAAGTCAAGATCAAATGGTGAACTTAGCATAGGCTTCATTAGTCAAGTGAGTTGAAAGTTGAACCTTGACCAAGAAGTCATAAGGTATTTGACTTAACTTGAAATGTGAAAACACAAGAAGGTTCAAATTGATGAGTTAGGCAAGGTATTATTTGACCCAGAAATCAGACAAATAATTCCTTGACTAACTCTCTCTTTTTTTTTTCAATGCGCATCAACGAGAATCAAAATAAAAATGGAAATACCAATCAAATTAACCTATGAATTGAACTTGGTGTAAGTCAAGTAAATCTCAAATTTGAAAGTGTCAAGTTCAATTCCTAGGTTGCAAGTTTAAGAAGAATACAAGTTCCAGAAATTTTGGCAGCATTCCGGCAGTAAATCGGATGTTTCCGGATAGCAAACAGCAACAAAATAGTGCAGCAAACACTATTGAAAGTAGCAGGGCAGCAGTAAAGCAATTCACATGAAACAGAAATCAACATAGCAGTGATATGATTCATACAGGACATCAACTTCATCACCAATCAGCTAACAAATAACATTCAGCCATATTAAGCCATTCAGGTAATAAGAATGGAGCACTTATCAGGCCTAGAATCCTCTAACCACAACCTAGCTACCTAACCGCATGCATCTCTATCTAACCTAACAAGCAGAATTAATCAACAAATCTAACTAAAATTAACAAACAAAATTAATTGAGAAGAAAGTAAAACAGAGAAGTAGTGATGAGGCAGGGGAACCTGAGGGGAGCAAAAGTAGAACTAAAAATAGAAAAAACAAGGTGAGAAGCAGTGCAGTGCCGCCCAGAGATGGTGGCGGCTTGATTGAGCTCGCGGCGGCACAGAGAACAACACGCGGCAGAGAACAGGGCAGAGTCCAGCAAGGAGCGGCGTAGGGTGTAGGGCTGGTGGTGGTTAGGGAGGGTCCGCCGGCGGCAATGAGTGGCCACGGTGGAGTTGCTGAGAAAAAAAATGGTGAAAGAGGGAGAGAAGGAAGAGAGGGGGAAGAAAAGCGGAAGGAAGAGGATGGCAGTGAGGTCACCGGAGCGGTGGCTGGCGTGGCGGAGCTTGGAAGGGGGAGGTGTAGTGGTTCTGAGCGTTGAGGGATGGTGCACAAAATTGTGATATCTAAAACAGCGCCAACAACTTGGTACGCACGAATGTAATCTCAACTTCTTGTCACAACTCCGCACAACTAACCAGCAAGTGCACTGGGTCGTCCAAGTAATAAACCTTACGTGAGTAAGGGTCGATCCCACGGAGATTGTCGGCTTGAAGCAAGCTATGGTTATCTTGTAAATCTCAGTCAGGCAGATTCAATTGGTTATGAAGTTTTGATAATTAAAATATAATTAGAACATAAAATAAGATAGAGATACTTATGTAATTCTTTGGTGAGAATTTCAGATAAGCATATAGAGATGCTTGTTGCTTCTGAATCTCTGCTTTCCTACTGTCTTCATTCATTCATTCATACTCCTTTCCATGGCAAGCTGTATGTTGGGGGATCACCGTTGTCAATGGCTACCGTCCGTCCTCTCAGTGAAAATGGTCCAAATACGTTGTCACCGCACGGCTAATCATCTGTCGGTTCTCGATCATGTTGGAATAGGATCCATTGATCCTTTTGCGTCTGTCACTCCTTAATCTATGGGGTGTAGAAACTCCACCGTTGAAAATACATAAGTGATGAAGGTCCAGGCATGGCCGAATGGCCAACCTCCAAACGTGTGCAATATGATCTATGATAGCATAAAACTGATCAAGGATGTAAAATAAATCACTAAAAGTAGTTTTTATACTAAATTAGTAGCTAGGGTTACAGAAAATAAGTAACTAAGTGCAGATATCCACTTTCGGGGCCCACTTGGTGTGTGCTTGGGCTGAGCATTCAAGCTTTCACATTTAGAGACTCTTCTTGGAGTTAAACCCCAGGTTGCAGCCTGTTTGTGGTGTTTAACTCTGGTTTGTAACCTGTTTCTGGCGTTTAACTTCAAAATAGGGTAGGAAGTTGGTGTTTGAACGCCAGTTTGCGACATCAAAACTCAAGCAAAGTATGGACTATTATATATTTCTGGAAAGCCCTGAATGTCTACTTTCTAACGTAGTATAGAGCGCGCCAATTGGGTTTCTGTAGCTCCAGAAAATCCATTTCGAGTGCAGGGAGGTCAGAATCCAATAGCATCTGTAGTCCTTTTTTAGCCTCTGAATTAGATTCTTGCTCAGGTCCCTCAATTTCAGCCAGAAAATATCTAAAATCACAAAAAAACATACAAACTCCTAGTAAAGTCCAGAAATGTGATTTTTGCATAAAAACTAATAAAAACATAATAAAAACTAACTAAATTATACTAAAAACAACCTAAAAACAATACCAAAAAGCGTATAAATTATCCGCTCATCACAGAACCAAACTTAAATTGTTGCTTGTCCCCAAGCAACTGAGACTCAAATAGGATAAAAAGAAGAGAATATACTATAAATTCCAAAATATCAATGAAACTTAGCTCTAATTAAATGAGCGGGACTAGTAGCTTTTCACCTCTGAACAGTTTTGGCATCTCACTTTATCCTTTGAAGTTCAGAATGATTGGCATCTATAGGAACTCAGAAGTTAGATAGTGTTATTGATTCTCCTAGTTCAGCATGTTGATTCTTGAACACAGCTACTTTATGAGTCTTGGTTGTGGCCCTAAGCACTTTATTTTCCAGTATTACCACTGGATACATAAATGCCACAAACACATAACTGGGTGAACCTTTTCAGATTGTGACTCAGCTTTGCTAGAGTCCCCAATTAGAGGTGTCCAGGGTTCTTAAGCACACTCTTTTTTCATTGGATCATGACTTTAACCGCTCAATCTCAAGCTTTTTACTTGACACCTTCACGCCACAAGCACATGGTTAGGGACAGCTTGGTTTAGCCGCTTAGGCCAGGATTTTATTCCTTTGGGCCCTCCTATCCACTGGTGCTCAAAGCCTTGGATCCTTTTATCCTTGCCTTTTAGTTTAAAGGGTTATTGGCTTTTTCTGCTTGCTTTTTCTTTTATTCCTTTTTTTTCTTTTATTTTCGCCATTTTTTTCGCAAGCCTTGTTATTCACTGCTTTTTCTTGCTTCAAGAATCAATTTTATGATTTTTCAGATTATCAATAACATTTCTCCTCTTTCATCACTCTTTCAAGAGCCAACAATTTTAACATTCATAAACAACAAATTCAAAAATATGCACTGTTCAAGCATTCATTCAGAAAACAAAAAGTATTGTCACCACATCAAAATAATTAAACCAATTTCAAGGATGAATTCAAAATCATGTATTCTTGTTCTTTTGTGGTTAAAACTTTTTTCATTTAAGAGAGGTGATGGATTCATAGGAATTCATAGCTTTAAGATATAGACACTAGATACTAATGATCATGTAATAAAGACACAAACATAAAGCATAGTAAACGAAAAACAGAAAATAAAGAGCAAGAAAATTAAAGAACGGGTCCACCTTAGTGATGGCGGCTAGTTCTTCCTCTTGAAGATCTTATGGAGTGCTTGAGCTCCTCAATATCTCTTCCTTGCCTTTGTTGCTCCTCCCTCATGGCTCTTTGATCTTCTCTAATCTCATGGAGAATGATGGAGTGCTCTTGGTGCTCCACCCTTAGTTGTCCCATGCTGGAACTTAATTCTCCTAGGGAGGTGTTAATTTGCTCCCAATAGTTTTGTGGAGGAAGGTGCATCCCTTGAGGCATCTCAGGGATTTCATGATGAGGAATTTCCTCATGCTCTTGTTGAGGTACATGAGTGGGCTCTCTTGTTTACTCCATCCTCTTTTTAGTGTTGGGCTTGTCCTCTTCAATGAAGATGTCTCCCTCTATGACAATCCCAGCCGAATTACAGAGGTGACAAATGAGGTGAGGAAAGGCTAACCTTGCCAAAGTGGAGGACTTGTCAGCCACCTTGTAGAGTTCTTGAGGTATAATCTCATGAACTTCTACTTTCTCCCCAATCATGATACTATGGATCATGATGGCCCAATCCACAGTTACATCGGATCGGTTGCTAGTAGGAATGATAGAGCGTTGGATGAACTCCAACCATCCTCTAGCTATAGGCTTAAGGTCCGATCTTCTCAATTGAACCAGCTTGCCTCTTGAGTCAACTTTCCATTGAGCTCCTTCCACACATATGTCCATGAGGACTTGGTCCAACCTTTGATCAAAGTTGACCCTTTTAGTGTAGGGGTGTGCGTTTTCTTGCATCATTGGCAAGTTGAACGCCAACCTTACATTTTTCGGACTGAAATCTAAGTATTTCCCCCAAACCATTGTAAGCCAATTCTTTGGATTCGGGTTCATACTTTGATCATGGTTCCTAGTGATCCATGCATTTGCATAGAACTCTTGAACCATTAAGATCCCAACTTGTTGAATAGGATTGGAGAGAACTTCCCATCATCTTCTTCTAATCTCTTGTCGGATCTCCAGATATTCGCCCTTTTTGAGCTTAAAAGGGACCTCAGGGATCACCTTCTTCTTGGCCACAACTTCATAGAAGTAGTCTTGATGGACCTTTGAGATGAATCTTTCCATCTTCCATGACTCAGAGGTGGAAGCAATTGCCTTCCCTTTCCTCTTTCTTGAGGTTTCTCTGGCCTTAGGTGCCATTAATGATTATGGAAAAACAAAAAAAAATACTTTTACCACACCAAACATAAAAGGTTTGCTCGTCCTCGAGCAAAAGAAGAAAGAAAGTAGAAGAAGAAGAAGAAGAAAATGGAGGAGGTGGAGGGAGATATGTGGTTCGGCCAAAGGGTAGAAGTAGTGGTTGTAATGTGTGAAAATGAAGGAGTGGTGAGGGGTTTATATAGGGGTGGGGGGGTTAGGTTTCGTGTATTAGGGTTGGATTTGGGAGGGAAAGGATTTTAAATTTAGAGGTAAGTGGGGTTTTTGGGAAAGAGAGGATAGATGTGAGTGGTGAAGAGGTGATAGGGAAGAGTGATTGAGTTGATTGGTGAAGGGTATTTAGGGAAGAGAGTTATAAAAAGGTGTGAAGAGGAGAGAAGAAGAGGTGTGGTAGGTGGGGATCCTGTGGGGTCCACAGATCCTGAGGGGTCAAGGACTTATCATCCCTGCTCCATTGAGGCATACAAAAACGCCCTTAGAGTGCAATCCTGGCGTTTAACGCCAGACTGCTGCTTGTTTCTGGCATTAAACGCTAGTCTGGTGCCTATTTCTGGCATTTAACACCAGCTTGATGCTTCTTTCTGGCGTTAAACGCCAGTCTGATGCTTCTTACTGGCGTTTAAACGCCAGTAAGCTTATCCTCCAGGGTGTGCTATTTTTAATGCTGTTTTTCATTCTATTTTTGATTTTTCAGTTGTTTTTGTGGCTTCACATGATCATCAAGCTACAGAAAACATAAAATAACAATGGAAAATAAATAGATATAATTAAATAACATTGGGTTGCCTCCTAATAAGCACTTTTTTAATGTCAATAGCTTGATAGTGAGCTCTCATGGAGCCTCACAGATAATCAGAGCAGGGTTGGGGCCTCTCAACACCAAACTTAGAGTTTGACTGTGGGGGTTTTGTTTGACTCTGTATTGAGAGAAGTTTTTCATGCTTCCTCTCCATGGTTACAGAAGGAGAACCTTGAGTCTTAAATACAAGGTAGTCCTCATTTAACTAAAGGACCAACTCTCCTCTGTCAACATCAATCACAACTTTTTCTGTGGCTTGGAAGGGTCTGCCAAGGATGATGGATTCATCCTCATCCTTCACAGTGTCTAGGATTATGAAATCAGCAGGGATGTAAAGGCCTTCAACCTTCACTAGCACGTCCTCTACTAGTCCATAAGCCTGTTTCATTGATTTGTCTGCCATCTATAGTGAGATTCTTGCAGCTTGTACCTCAAAGATTCCCAGTTTCTCCATTACAGAGGGTGGCATGAGGTTTATCCCTGACCCCAGGTCACACAGAGCCTTCTCAAAGGTCATGGTGCCTATGGTACAAGGTATGAAGAATTTTCCGGGATCCAGTTTCTTCTGAGGTAATGCCTGCCTCATTAATGCATTCAGTTCATTGGTGAACAAGGGGGGTTCATCCTCCCTAGTCTCAGTACCAAATAACTTGTCATTCAGCTTCATGATTGCTCCTAGATATTTAGTAACTTGCTCTTCAGTGATGTCTTCATTCTCTTCAGAGGAAGAATATTCATCAGAGCTCATGAATGGCAGAAGAAAGTTCAATGGAATCTCTATGGTTTCTGTATGAGCCTCAGATTCCTTTGGTTCCTCAATGGGAAACTCCTTTCTATCAAGAGGACGTCCCAGGAGGCTTTTCTCACTGGGACTCACATCCTCCTCACTCTCTCCAGGTTCGGCCATGTTGGTCATGGTTATGGCCTTGCACTCTCTCTTGGAATTTTCTTCTGTATTGCTTGGGAGAGTACTGGGAGGAGTTTTAGTAATCTTCTTACTCAGCTGACCCACCTGTGCCTCCAAATTTCTAATGGAGGACCTTGTTTCATTCATGAAACTTAGTGTAGTCTTGGATAGATCAGAGACTATGGTTACCAGGCCAGAATGGCTCCGTTTAGAATTCTCTGTCTATTGCTGAGAAGACGATGGAAAAGGCTTGCTATTGCTAAACCTATTTCTTCCACCATTATTTTTGAAGCCTTGTTGAGGCTTCTGTTGATCCTTCCATGAGAGATTAGGATGATTTCTCCATGAAGGATTATAAGTGTTTCCATAGGGTTCTCCCATGTAATTCACCTCTGCCATTGCAGGATTCTCAGGATTATAAGCTTCTTCTTCAAAAGATGCTTCTTTAGTACTGTTGGAAGCAGCTTGGAATTCATTCAGACTCTGAGAAATTATATTGACTTGCTGAGTCAATATTTTGTTCTGAGCCAATATGGCATTCAGAGTATCAATTTCAAGAACTCCTTTCTTCTGAGTTGTCCCATTATTCACAGGATTTCTTTTAGAAGTGTACATGAATTGGTTATTTGCATCCATTTCAATTAGTTCCTGAGCTTCTTCAGGCGTCTTCTTCAGAAGAAGAGATTCACCTACAGAATTGTCCAATGACATCTTGGACAGTTCAGACAGACCATCATAGAATATACATATGATGCTCCATTCTGAAAGCATGCCAGAAGAACACCTTCTGATTAATTGCTTGTATCTTTCCCAAGCTTCATAGAGGTATTCACCTTCCTTCTGTTTGAAGGTTTGGACTTCCACTATAAGCTTACTCAATTTTTGAGGTGGAAAGAACTTTGCCAAGAAGGCATTGACTAGCTTTTCCCAAGAGTTCAGGCTGTCCTTAGGTTGTGAGTCCAACCATGTCCTAGCTCTGTCTCTTACAGCAAAAGGGAAAAGCATAAGCCTGTAGATCTCAGGGTTAACCCCATGAGTCTTAACAGTGTCACAGATTTGCAAGAACTCAGCTAAAAGCTGATGAGGATCTTCCAATGGAAGTCCATGATACTTGCAATTCTGTTGCATTAGAGAAACTAATTGAGGTTTAAGCTCAAAGTTGTTTGCTCCGATTGCAGGAATAGAGATGCTCCTTCCACAGAAGTCAGAAGAGGGTGCAATAAAGTCACCACACATCTTCCTTGCATCTCCACCATTGTTATTGG
Source organism: Arachis ipaensis (assembly GCF_000816755.2). Lineage (NCBI taxonomy): Eukaryota > Viridiplantae > Streptophyta > Magnoliopsida > Fabales > Fabaceae > Arachis > Arachis ipaensis. Next base: position 49,283,661 of record NC_029792.2, read on the forward strand.
GTTCGGCCATGTCTCTTTCTTTTTCAAAAATTTCTGTCAGGTCCTCTCCAGAGGGTTGTGCTTTAGCTTCTCTTAGTTTCCTCTTAAGAGTCCTTTCAGGTTCAGGATCAGCTTCAATAAGGATGTCTTTATCCCTGTTCCTGCTCATATAAAAAAGAAGAGAACAGAAAAGAAGAGGAATCCTCTATGTCACAGTATAGAGATTCCTTTATGTGAGTAGAAGAAGAGAAGAATAGAAGAAGGAGAAGAGAAAAATTCAAACACAGTGAAAAAGAGGGGGTTCGAATTTTGAGTGGAAGAGGAGTGTAAGTAGGTAAATAAATAAATAGAAAGAGATGAGAGATAGAGAATTTCTAATATAAAAAGAATAAAAGGAAAATATTTTTGTTTTTATTTTAATTATTAGTTAGAATTCAAAAATTAAAAAGAGAAATAAAATTAAATTAAAATTTAAAACAATTAGTTAATTAAAAGGTATTTTGAAAAAGTGGGGAGGAGTTTTCGAAAATTAGAGAGAGAAAATTGGTTAGGTGGTTTTGAAAAAGATATGAGTGAAATAGAAAACTTTTAAAATCAAACAAAAAGTCAAGTAGTTAATTGAAAAAGATTTGAAAATCAATTTTGAAAAGATAAGAAGTTAGAAAAGATTTTGAAATTGATTTTAAAAAATATATGATTGAAATTTAATTTGAAAAAGATTTGAAAAAGAAATTTAAAAAGATTTGATTTTGAAAATTAAAGTTGATTACTTGACTAACAAGAAACCAAAAGATATGATTCTAGAATTTAAAGTTTGAACCTTTCTTAATAGGCAAGTAACAACTTGAAAATTTTTGAATCAAAATATTAAATGTAGTGAGACTTTCGAAAATATGAAGTAAGAATAAGAAAAAAATTTTGAAAATCAATAAGAAAAAAATTCGAAAATGTGTTAAAATAAATGAAAAAGATTTGATTTTTGAAAAAGATTTGAAAAGATAGAATTTTGAAATTGAAATTTATGAGTAAAACAAGGAAAGATATATTTTTGATTTTTGGATTTTTAGTAAAGAGAGAGAGAGAAAAACACCTTATTGAAACAAAACATAGAAATTATGAATCAAAACAACTTATGCTTGCAAGAACACTTTGAATGTCAAGATGAACACCAAGAACACTTTGACGATCAAGATGAACATCAAGACTTATTTTTGAAAATTTTTAAGAAAAGAAAAACATACAAGACACCAAATTTAGAAATTTTCAAACTTTAGACACTAACAAATTGAAAATGCATATGAAAAACAAGAAAAGACACAAAACATAAAAATGCAAAGATCAAACAAAGAAGCTCATCAAGAACAACTTGAAGATCATGAAGAACACCATGCATGAGTTTTCGAAAATTTTTTTTGAAAATTAAAAAGATGCAATTGACACCAAACTTACAAATTGACACTGACTCAAACAAGAAACACAAAAATTTTGGTTTCTATGATTTTATGAATTTTTTTTTGTAATTTTTTGAAAATTATTGGGAATAATAAAAAAAGGATTTCAAAATTTTTAATAAGAATTCCAGGAATCATGCAATGTTAGTCTAAAGCTTCAGCAGGACATTACATACAAAACCCAATTTGATGGGAATCAACTAGCTCCTGTGATGATAAAAGCATCATCTGAAACTCTAGAATTCATTCTTAAAAATTATGAAGTCATAGAATAATTTATTTTTTGAATTTTTTTTTTGAAAATAAAAAGCTTTAAAAATAAAATGACCTAATCTGAGCAACGAGATGAACCGTCAGTTGTCCAAAATCAAACAATCCCCGGCAACGACGCCAAAAACTTGGTGCACGAAATTGTGATCTCTAAAACGGCGCCAATAACTTGGTACGCACGAATGTAATCTCAACTTCTTGTCACAACTCCGCACAACTAACCAGCAAGTGCACTGGGTCGTCCAAGTAATAAACCTTACGTGAGTAAGGGTCGAACCCACGGAGATTGTCGGCTTGAAGCAAGCTATGGTCATCTTGTAAATCTCAGTCAGGCAGATTCAATTGGTTATGA
>NC_029792.2:49285737-49306025 GCF_000816755.2 Arachis ipaensis
AGAAAAACAATAGTACTTTGCATTAATTCATGAGGAACAGCAGAGCTCCACACCTTAATCTATGGGGTGTAGAAACTCCACCGTTGAAAATACATAAGTGATGAAGGTCCAGGCATGGCTGAATGGCCAGCCTCCAAACGTGTGCAATATGATCTATGATAGCATAAAACTGATCAAGGATGTAAAATAAATCACTAAAAGAAGTTTTTATACTAAACTAGTAGCTAGGGTTACAGAAAATAAGTAACTAAGTGCAGATATCCACTTCCGGGGCCCACTTGGTGTGTGCTTGGGCTGAGCATTGAAGCTTTCACGTGTAGAGACTCTTCTTGGAGTTAAACGCCAGGTTGCAGCCTGTTTGTGGCGTTTAACTCTGGTTTGTAACCTGCTTTTGGCGTTTAACTTCAGAATAGGGTAGGAAGTTGGCGTTTGAACGCCAGTTTGAGTCGTAAAAACTCGAGCAAAGTATAAACTATTATATATTGCTGGAAAACCTGGATGTCTAATTTCCAACACAATTGAGAGCGCGCCAATTTTGTTTCTGTAGCTCCATAAAATCCATTTCGAGTGCAGGGAGGTCAGAATCCAACAGCATCTGCAGTCCTTTTTCAGCTTCTGAATCAGATTCTTGCTCAGGTCCCTCAATTTCAGCCAGAAAATACCTGAAATCACAGAAAAACATACAAACTCATAGTAAAGTCCAGAAATGTCATTTTTGCATAAAAACTAATAAAAACATAGTAAAAACTAACTAAATTATAGTAAAAACTTCCTAAAAACAATGCCAAAAAGCGTATAAATTATCCGTTCATCAAGGGAGAAGAAGAGGAAGGGAACGTTGAAAGAGAGAAGAGGTGGGGGATGCGAATGGCTAGGGTTCTCGCATCCCTGGGGTTATGATTTTGAATCCACGCGTACGAGTCCTATACGCGTGCGCGTGGGTGGACGAAAAAGTAATGGACACGGAAGCGCTATGTGCGCATAAGCGTGGATGAGGAGAGTGTGCGTTGACGCGTATGCGTACCGTACGCGTACGCGTGCATTGAGGATTGAGCCAGAGGCATAATGTTGGCCCCAAGTTAACATAACTCTCAGGTAGAAGTATGGGAACCATGCTTCCGCATCGATGCGTACGCGTCATGTGCGCTGATAAACCACTATTTTATGGTTTATCTTGTGCTCAATTGAGTGGATTTTATCAACTCTTTACCCACTTATTCATACTATTTGCTTGGTTTTACAACTCCTTCCTGATTTTGTGCTTTGATTGAAAACACGCTTCTTTGGACTTATAATTTCTAATATTAATCCTCTCTTATCACCATTAGATGCCTTGATATGTGTGTTAAGTGATTTTAGAGATTACAGGGCAGGAATGGCTCAGAGGATGGAATGGAAGCATGTAAAAGTGGAAGGAATACAAGAAGCTAGAGAAATTGCAAAGCTGTCCAGCCTGACCTCTTCCCACTCAAACGGCTATAACTTTAGCTACAGAGGTCCAAACGACGCGGTTCCAGTTGCGTTGGAAAGCTAACGTCCAGGGCTTCGATTTGATATATAATTTGCTATAGCTGCTTTAATGTTAGGCGACGCAAACGCGTGAATGACGCGTCCTCGTCGCATCTGCGACCCTCAACCCGCGTGGCCGCATGGACGACGCCTCCGCGTCACTTGCCCACGACCTGGACGTAACAGAAATCGCAGGGAGCAATTTCTGGGCTGCTTTTGACCCAGTTTTTAGCCCAGAACGCACAGATTAGAGGCTATAAAGTGGGGGAATGCATCCATTCACAGGGAGCTCGCCAATTTTTACTTTCCATGAATTAGAATTAGTTTTGGAGAGAGGCTCTCTCCTCTCTCTCTTTAGGATTAGGATTTAGATTTATGATTTTTATTCGCTTTTAGGATTATCTCTTTTGTTCAGGTTCAATATTCCTTTTATTTACTTTTGCAAGCTACTTTATGAATCCTTTCATGTTACAGATCATTCTTTTATTAATGTTATTTGAGGTATTTCAGTTTAATATTGATTTCTCTTATTTATGCTATTGTTGCTTTTACTCTGAAGACATTTTTATTCCAAGTAGATTTATTTTTCTCCTTTTGGTCTTGGTTAAGAAATCAGTAACTCAGGAGTTATCAAACTCAATGTGCTTGATAATTGCTATCTTTGTTAATTGAATTCAACTTCCATAATCCCAATATTTTCTTAGGGAATAAATAGGATTCAAAGATCAAACCAATTAATCCCTTGACCTTCCTTTATCTTAGTAAAGGTTAACGAAGTGGAATTAAGATTCAATTATTATCATCATTGATAAGGATAGCCAGGATAGGACCTCTAATTTCTCATACCTTTCCAAAAGTTTGCTTTACAGTATTTATTTATTTTAATTACCATTTAATTTATTTGTCATTAAATTAATCGTTCCTCATTCTTGAAACCCTAAATTTACAATTTCCATAACCAATAATAAGAACATACTTCCCTGCAGTTCCTTGAGAAGACGACCCGAGGTTTAAATACTCGGTTATCAATTTTAAGGGATTTGTTACTTGTGACAACCAAAACGTTTGTACGAAGGGATTTCTGTCGGTTTAGAGACTATATCTACAACGCGAATGTTTTTATGAAATTCTTTACTGGCAAAAATCCCTATCTTCAAAATGGCGCCGTTGCCGGGGAATTGCAAACGTGTGCCTTATTATTGGTTATTGTAAATATTTAAAAAAAAATTTTTTTTTTCAGATTTTTATTTTAAAACTTTTATCTTATCTTATCTTATTTTTCAAAATTCAATTTTTCTTTTAAAATCATCTCTTTTTCAAAATATTTTCTTTTTAGTTTTTGTTTTTATTTTCTCTCACTACGATGAACTCTCACCCTTTTGGCTATGAGTCTAGTTACAATTATGTTGCAGGAAGAAGAAATTACAATGAGAACAGGCATCAAGGTTGGAACAATCAAAGATGGGAGGAGCCACAAGGATTTGATCAACCCTCATGGCAACAACCACCTCCAATGGACTATCAACAACCACCACCATATGCCTATGAACCCTTTCCTCAACATGACTTTGAACCACCATACTCACAAGCCCCTTTCCACCATTCACCTCCATATGACCCTAACCCACATCTACCATACCAACCACCTTATGAGCCAAATGAATCATACACAGAACCACCACCTTTCCAACACAACTACTCTCATGAACCACCACCTCAATATTCACCATCTCCATATCATTATCAAGATGAACTACCTTCCTATTATGAACCCTCTCTCCCAACCAATTAATTCTCACATCCACCCCAACCTCCAATGGATGACAGACTTCGTGTTATTCTTCAAAGGCAATAAAGGATGAATAAGAGTGTGCAAAATTTTGCGACCGCCTTCGGCGAGTTAGTAAATATAATAGCTTCCCAATATCTGAGCACTCAAAGAACTCCCATGGCAACATGTGGAGAATCAAAAGAAGAGCAAACCATGAAGGAAATACTAGAAACTTCGGTGGACAATGAGGAACATGGCTTTGTATTGGAACAAGTGGAGGAAGCCATAATAGTTGCAGAGGAAGAAGTGGTTGTAGACTTAGGAGATGCTGAACCTCCATTGGAAAGTCAAGACATAGAATCTCCTTTCAAGACAGTTGCATTTGATGTTGAGGAGGGTGTACAACCTCCAAGGCATATCACAGTTAAAGACTTGGAAGAGGTTGATCAAGAGATGGAGATTCAAGAAGAAAAAGCACAACCTCCCATGCCCTTGGAAAGCAATGAAGAGGAGATTGAATTGGAAGAAAGCTACCAAGAGGAAGAGGTTGAAACTAAAGAAGCTTGCAAAGAGGTGGTAATTATCAGAGAAGAGCACAAGGGAGTGGAGCTTGCAATTTCATTAAAAATATCTCCCCCTAAGTTGCCATCATCCTTCACAACATTCAAGTGGGTAAAATTCATATCCCTTAGCTTTCTAATTCCACTTGAATATGGGCTACTGGAGACGGATGGTCAACTTAGAACTCTTTGTGGCATTAAGAGTAAGAGGAAGATGGTCAGTGGTAAGAACTATCCTGCAAGGTTCATTATGGTTGAAAGCTTAAAGTTTAAATGCAAAGGTTGGTGTAAAGCTCAATTGAATGGGTCTAGGAAGTTGTTTGGTCACTTCAGTGAGAATTCTAAAGCTGAACCACCCAGATGGAATCATGATAATCAACTTGAAGACAGGTGCAAAAGCAAGATTTGGGACCCCGGAATTCATTCCAACAATCAACTCTCTTGGGGCCTTGTAACTTGCTTTAACTTACTTGAAGGCTTTCTGCGCCTAGTTTGGGATCCCGGAGGATATTGGAATCACAAACATTGGCTGAGATTCCTAGATGAGTACAAGCATAAGCCACCATAACAGGGAGCTCACCAAATGTCCAACTTAAGGACTCTAACTAAAAGTGCTAGGTGGGAGACAACCCACCATGGTATGATCGTTCCTTTTTCAATTTTATTTCGTTTTGTTTGTTTTTATTTTATTTTCATTGAACCTGGAATTATTTCTTGCATCTACATTAGTATTACATTCTACACTTTTCATGCATCAAAAAAAAAAAAAAGCACGCACGCGACGCGGCAGCGTCGCTGACGCGTCCGCGTCACCAGTGCAATGGGAAGAAAAGAAAATGAATAGAAAGTTACGCAGGAGCAGGGCTGGAGGCGTGCCAATGGCACAAATCGTCCCACGTGACCGCGTCGCTGACGCGACTGCGTCATATGGGAATAATGGCCTCCCACGTGACCGCGTGCCCACGCGGCCGCGTGACCAGGATTTCGACGTCAAAGTGCTGCACACCCGAAAGTTGTGCGAGAGTGGTGCTGGATTGGTGCTGAACGCATAATCCTTTCCATGCGGTCGCGTGACTCACGCGACCGCGTCATATCCTTCTAAAGTCCACTCACGCGATCGCATGCCCCACGCGATCGCGTCACTTAAAATTTAGCAATTAATGATTTTGAACAAAGAGTTGTGCGAGTGCGAGGCTGTCCTCACGCCAGTCGCATAAAATGAGTCACGCGACCGCGTGACCGACGCGACCACGTCAATCAGTTTAAGCGCAATTCGTGCGACTGCATGCCTCACGCGGCTGCGTCGCTCGCGCCGCACAACTCATTCAAAATATCTTATATCTTTCTTTTCCAAATCCTTATTTTTGTTTTCCCTTATTATTATTTCTTTCTTTTCTCTTCTTTCCCTTCTCATTCTTCCTATCTTTTATTTTATTTTATTTTATTTATTTGTATATCTCATTCACTGCATCTTACTTTTATGCATATTTTTATTTTATTTTCTAAATTAATTAATTTTTTCTTTGGTGTTAAAATTTTCTTATTTAACTGTTGCATCTTCTCTTGAATTATTTTAGGTGCTTAGTGACTTGTTTTATTCTGGATAGATAATATTATTTATATCAATACCAATATTTTATACCTGTATTACTTTTACATTGACATGAATTTATATTATCTTTCCCCACCCCCACTCTCTTTCCCATTGTTGCAAATTTTGCACCATTGGTATGCCATGGCTTCTATTGTTTTCTCACGTACATGTTGAAGCTTCCATGTAAATGAGACCCTTATCATTTGGCATTAACCCAACCATACTTCATTTATTTTCTTATCTCTATTATTGGGTTACCTTTCTTCCCTTTTTCTTTCAGGATGGCCACCCGGAAGGGAAGCGGGAGACGTTTGACATATGGAGACAGACAAGTCCATCTGCACAATCCTTGAAGAAAAGCATCAGTTGGAACAACCCATCCACCTGTACATCTCAGCATGCACCGAGGACGGTGCAATCTTTAAGTGTGGGGAGGTCGATACCGATCTCCATGGGTTAGTATTTCCTTCTCAAACACCAATGTTTTATTTTCCTTGTTAGTTGTTGCATTTGCATGTTTGATTGCATATTTGTTTGTTTGATTTTATGCATACTTTACCACTTGGTTGAAGTAATATTTTCTTTTTCAAGAAACCTTTTAAGAGTATTTCACTAATTTGAATAAAATTTAATGTTACACTTGTTTGAAGAGATATTATACTGGAACATGGTTTAAAGCTCGAACATACAAAACCAGTGAGATTTTTGAGCCTATTTGAATTGGTTGCATTTTACCAACCAATATTTTATTTTTGGTGTGTGTTTTTCTCTCTAAAATTGTGATCTTTGTCTTGCTTAATTCTATATTTCCATGGTTTAATGTATGCATACACTTACATGATTGAGGCCTTTGTTTCACTGAGCTTACACACCCATATGGCCTTACCTCTCATTATCCTTTGCAAACCAATTTCAGCCTATTTTACCCCTTGTTCTTTACTTTAGCTCATCACTAACTCTAAGCGGAAAATAATAATGTCCTTAATTTGAATCCTTGGTTAGCTTAGACTAGTGAGAATGCTTATGATTTAAGTGTGGGAAATGTGGGTTTGGAAACATTTGGTTTAAGAATTGGACATTGTATATCTTTATGAAAATGTGAAAGAAATGTTTAGGACATGTTCATGCATTCAATAATTTAATCATATGCATTGGGAAAAACAAAAGAAAATAAAAATATAATATAAAAAAAAGAGGAGAAAAAGAGCAAATAATGTAAAAGGGGACAAAATGCCCCAAAGTAAATGTTAAAAACAATGCATATGTACTGTACTTGAAATTAGAATGCATGAATATGTGGAAAACATGGTTAATAGATAGTTAGATGTGGTATTATGATTACATGGATTGTCTAAAGTTAGTTGGAAAGTTTAAGTTAATTAAGGATTCAGATTTTAGTCCACTTGGCCGAATACAATCCTACCTTGACCCTAACCCCATTACAACCCTTAAAAGACCTCTTGATATGTGTATCTGTGCATTAAATTTTTGTTGATTGTTAGATAAAAAGCAAGCCTTAGAAACCAAGGTTAGTAGAAAATTGAGAGAATCGAACCTTAAACACTTGAGTGATTAGAGTGTATACACTACCAGTGAGGGTTCAATGCTCAATCCCTTGTCCCTTGCTTTCATGAGCTATTTTCTTCTTGCAAGACTATTTGTACTTCATTTTCATGATTTGAATTAGTGAAATCCAATTCATATTTATTCTTGAAGAGCTTATTTACTTTTGACCAAGTAGGTAGAAACATTTTTCATGTAGTTGCATTCATAGGTTGCATTTCATACATTCCACCATTCCTCTTCATTCTTTATAGCTTCTCTTGAGCTTAGCATGAGGACATGCTCATGTTTAAGTGTGGGGAGGTTGATAAACCACTATTTTATGGTTTATCTTGTGCTCAATTGAGTGGATTTTATCAACTCTTTACCCACTTATTCATACTATTTGCATGGTTTTACAACTCCTTCCTGATTTTGTACTTTGATTGAAAACACGCTTCTTTGGACTTATAATTTCTAATATTAATCCTCTCTTATCACCATTAGATTCCTTGATATGTGTGTTAAGTAATTTCAGATATTACAGGGCAGGAATGGCTCAGAGGATGGAAAGGAAGCATGCAAAAGTGGAAGGAATACAAGAAGCTGGAGAAATTGCTAAGCTGTCCAGCCTGACCTCTTCGCACTCAAATGGCTATAACTTTAGCTACAGAGGTCCAAAAGATGCGGTTCTAGTTGCGTTGGAAAGCTAACGTCTGGGGCTTCAATTTCATATATAATTTTCCATAGCTGCCCCGAAGTTAGGTGACGCGAACGCGTGAATGACGCGTCCGCGTCGCATCTGCAAACCTCAATCCGCGCGGCCGCATGGACGACACCTCCGCGTCACTTGCCCGCGACCTGGACGTAACAGAAATCGCAGGGAGCGATTTTCTGAGCTGCTTTTGACCCATTTTTCAGCCCAGAACGCACAGATTAGAGGCTATAAAGTGGGGAATGCATCCATTCACAGGGAGCTCGCCAATTTTTACTTTCCATGAATTAGAATTAGTTTTGGAGAGAGGCTCTCTCCTCTCTCCCTTTAGGATTAGGATTTAGATTTATGATTTTTATCTGCTTTCAGGATTATCTCTTTTGATCAGGTTCAATATTTCTTTTATTTACTTTTGCAAGCTACTTTATGAATCCTTTCATGTTACAGATCATTCTTTTATTAATGTTATTTGAGGTATTTCAGTTTAATATTGATTTCTCTTATTTATGCTATTGTTGCTTTTACTCTGAAGACATTTTTATTCCAAGTAGATTTATTTTTCTCCTTTTGGTCTTAGTTAAGAAATCAGTAACTCATGAGTTATCAAACTCAACGTGATTGATAATTGTTCTTTTTGTTAATTGAATTGAACTTCCATAATCCCAATCTTTTCTTTGGGAATAAATAGGATTCGAAGATCAAACCAATTAATCCCTTGACCTTCCTTTATCTTAGTAAAGGTTAACGAAGTGGAATTAAGATTCAATTATTATCATCATTGATAAGGATAGCCAGGATAGGACCTCTAATTTCTCATACCTTGCCAAAAGTTTGCTTTACAGTATTTATTTATTTTAATTGCCATTTAATTTATTTGTCATTAAATTAATCGTTCCTCATTCTTGAAACCCCAAATTTACAATTTTCATAACCAATAATAAGAACATACTTCCCTGCAGTTCCTTGAGAAGACGACCCGAGGTTTAAATACTCGGTTATCAATTTTAAGGGGTTTGTTACCTGTGACAACCAAAACGTTTGTACGAAGGGATTTCTGTCGGTTTAGAGACTATATCTACAACGCGAATGTTTTTATGAAATTCTTTACTGGCAAAAATCCCTATCGTCATGCGCGTACGCGTGCATAAAACTTGCACTACACGCCCAGTGTTCACACCACGTTCGCCTAACTCTCTGGAAAAATGTATAGGGTCTTCATCCACTCATCAATACGTACGCGTGCCTGACCCCCTTTTTTTTTTCTGAAATACTAAAAACAACTTGAACTCTCCCTAACACTACCTACAACTCAAAATCAATCGAAAATGCAAAATTACAAAAATCTTTTTGGATTTTGAAGGGTTTTCAAGGAAAGCTTGCATCACAAGCAACTAGCAACCAAATTATTAAAACAACTAAATGAAGTGGAAACTACCTAAAATGGCAACTCAAATCACTTATTAATCAAATCTAAAAGAGAGTGGAAAGAGTTTACCATGGTGGGGTGTCTCTCACTTAGCACTTTTAGTTTAAGTCCTTAAGTTGGACATTTGGGAGGCTCTTTGTCATGGTGGCTTGTGATTGTACTCATCCTTGAATCTCCAAGGATCATTGCTCCTCAAATGGTTGATAGAATTTCTAACCATCTTTACCAAGCTTGGGTGAAGTTCTTCCCAAGATATGAGCTCCCATAGTTGGTCTTCATGTAGCGATCCGGGATCCCATATCTTATTCTCACACCCGTCTTCTAGTTGATCGTCATAATTCTTCCATCCGGGTGGTTGGCACATAGAATTCTCTTTAGCACACCAAGTTCTCCTCCTAGACCCACACAGAATTGCATTCATCTAATCATGGTCCTTATGCCTTGAAAGTTTGACCTTAATGAGCCTAATACCAAACTTCCAACCGCTACACAACTCCCTCTTACTATTAGTTCTACAAAGAGCTCTAAGTTGCCCATCCATTTCAATCACGCCATACTCAAGTGAGAAAGTAAAGCTTAAGGGTAAGAATTTTACCCACTTGAATGTTATGTTGGATGGTGATTTAGGAAGGGGAACCTCCCCACACTTAGACAATGCGAGGTCTACTCCCTTAGGCTCTTCCTTAGTTATTTCCACCTCTTGACAACTTCCTTCAATTTCTCCTTGCTTGTCAACTTCTTCCAATTCCTCCTCAACATCAATCGAATCAAATCTTGGAGGTTGTGTGAAGTCCACTTCAATATTAACTTCATATTCAATGGAAGAGTCTTCAACAAGGTCACCACTATCACTTGGCATTGAGTTGTCTTCAATAACTTCAACTTCACACCCAATGGGAGGGGATTCAAATTTTGATAAAAAAATCATTGATGATTGAATCCATCTCTTGATCAACCTCTTCATATTCTTCAATTTTGATATGCTCCGGAGGTTGTTGAGACTCCCATGGTGGTTCCGCATCTCCCAAATCTTCCACCACTTCTTCCTTTTCTTCAACAATCATAGGTTTCTCCAATTGCTCCAAATAGAAAATCCGACTCCTCCTTCTCAACCAGATTTTCCAATTTCTCCTTCATACTTTGCTCTTCTTTTGATTTTTCACATGTGATCACGGAAACACCTTGAGTGTTCAAGCATTGGTGGGCTAAAGTGTGCACTACCTTGGTCAAGTTAGTCACAAACTCTAGTGTGTTCTGTTGCATGTCCGCTTGCCCTTGAAGTAGCAAGGTGAGAGAATCATCTATTGGGGATTGGGGTGGATAGGAGGGTTCATCATTTTGGAGAAAGGGTTCATAGTAGGAAGGTGGTTCTTCTTGGTAAGGGTTTGGAGATTGTATGTATTGAGGTGGTTCTTGGTAGTAATCATGATAGGGTTGTTGTGGTTCTAAAGGTCCTTGCTCATAATGGTCACAAGGATGTGGTATGGGTGATTGGTCATATGGTGGATAAGGGTCATAGGAAGGTGTTTGGTAAAAAAGGGCTTGTGAGTATGGTTGATGGTCATGTTGAAGATTAGATTCATAGGCATATGATGGTAGTTGATCGTCACAAAGAGAGTCACCATAGCCATTGAATTGGCATGCATTAGAGTGGGAATTATACCTGTAAGTGTCTGGAGGTTGTTGCCAATAGGAGTGATCAATTCCTTGAGGCTCTTCCCATCTTTGATTGTTTCATCCTTGATACATGTTGTCATTGAAGTTCACATTTCCTACAACACAATTTGAACTAAACTCAGAGCCAAAAGGGTGGGATTTCATAGTGAAAAAAAAAAATAAACTAACAAAGTCCTAAAACTAACAAAAACTAACAAACAAGCAAAAGACAAACATATTCACAATATTCACATATATACAATAACAAATAACAAGGCACACAATTGCAACTCCCCGGCAACGGCGCCATTTTGATGATTGGATTATTGATGGTATAAAATTTCACTAATGAAATCTCGTTGCAAGTATAGTTTCTAAACCAACAATAATCCTTTCATACAAAAATTTGTTTGTCACAAGTACAAACCCCTAATAAATCTAATAACCAAAGTATTTAAACATTGCAGGGTAGTGTTTTTGTTATTGGTTATGAACATGTATATTTTGGGGTTTTGAATGAGGAACAAGAAAAGTAAATGGCAATGGAAATTAAATGACAAAAAGGTCTTGGCAAGGTTTGGTGGTCAAGGATCTATATCCTTATCACTAACCACAACATAAAAATTGCAAGGATCAATCCCATTAAATCATCCTCTAACAAGTAAAGGAAAGTCAAATGAGATATATCAATCCAAGTCCATAAGTCCTATCTATTCACTAAGTGAAATGAGAACTAGAGTCAATGGCTACCAATTATCAATCACTTGGACATTAGTAACTCAAGAATTCCTAAGTTACCTTCCCAAGCCAAGAACATAAAATCTACTCTAACATTCCTCCAAGCATTTTGTCAAACACTTGGAAGGCATAAAAGGAAAGCATAGTAAAATCACAACAAGAAAAAAATCTAACAACTACTAATTGCAAGGAATCAACAACAACAATCAAAGAAATCATAATTAACATGAATTACCTCAAATTTCATTAAAAGAAAATAAAAGGATCAAGAGTAGATCAACAACAAAGTATAGAAACCAAAATAGAGGAAATTACAACAAGAGAATAGAAGACAAGATGTAACAACAAGGAATTGGAAGGTAGAGGTAGATGAAAGCAAGAATTAAAACCTAGATCTAAACTTATTAACCTAAACCTAATCCTAATTCTAGAGAGAAGAGAGAGCTTCTCTCTCTAGAAAACTAACACTAAAAACTAGATCTAAAGTGTGTCTCATGATCTATAATGTGCAATGATGTAAAGTGATGCATTCCCCTTCAATCCTTGGTCCTTTTAGCCTTTTCTCGGCAAAGTTAATCTCCAAAATTGGGCCAGAAGCTCTCCAGAATTTGCCAGGCACGATTTCACTAAAGAGGTCACGTGCGGGCATCAACGCGTACGCGTCATGTACGCGTACGCATCCCTGGAATTTCGCGATCCACGCATATGCGTCTATTGCGCGTGCGCGTCTATGAGTGCATCCCAAATCTTTGGCTATTCATGATTTCTCCACTTTTCATGCTTTCTCTTCACTCCTTTGATCCATTCCTAGCCTTTTCAAGCTGAAATCACTGACAAATACATCAAGGCATCTAGTGGAATCAAAGGAAGATTAAAATTATCAAATTAAAGACCTAAAAGGCATGTTTTCACACTTAAGCACAAATTAAGGAAGAATCACAAAATCATGCTATTTCATTGAATAAATATGAGCAAAGGTTGACAAAATACTCTAAATTCAACACAAGATAAACCCTAAAACAAAACATAGCAACTTCAAAGCGACATGCAACACTTAGATCACGACCCTACGTTACTAGAACCTCAGAGTTTATAACCAAACATAATAGAATACTAACGTAGATTTTCGAAACAGAAATTTTACTGTAATAAGAAAAATGAAACAGCAGCGGTCTCTGAACTGATCTGGTGGCAGCCCTGGTAGCCACCCCAAGCGGCAACTGCAACCGGCAGTAGATCTCTGTGGCGGCAGTGGCATTTCTTAGCTGCAGAAGTTTGGTCACGGCGGCGTGGCTCTCAGCAGTAGCGGCGACAACGGCAAGGCATTGACGATGGCGACAGGAACGACAGATCTGTCGGCGATGAGAAGGCAGCGCGAGCTCCCTCCCTCCCTCTCTCTCTCTCTCTCTCTCTCTCTCTCTCGCAAATGGTGACAACGACAGATCTGGCGGTGCGAAACAGTGGCAATGGTGGCTGGGCTAGGCAGTGACGATCCTTTCTGCGGCGGCTCTGGGCAGAACGGCGCATCCCCACTCTGTTGACGAACCTCCATGGACGGCCACGATGAAGACCTCGACGGCACGGGCTGGACGCGGGCTGGGCAGCAGCGGCGTCCTTCCTCCTCCCTTGGATGGCTATGCAGCACGGCGGCGACAAGCTGGCACGGTGGCAGGTGCGGCTGGCCGGCGAGCTCCCCCTTCCCTTCTTCCCTTCTTCTTCCTCGAGCTCCCATCCCTGTTTCCCTTTCTCTTTTCCTTTTTGTTTTAGTGTGTGTGTGCGTTGTGTAGAGGCTGTGTGTGTGTGGAGTTTGTGAGCTGTGGGTGAGGGGGTTAGGTAGCTAGGGTTAGGTCAAATTAGGATTAGGATTAGATGAAAAATAGGGTTTGATTTGGAGATTTTTGGGTTTAATTTGAGTAGGATAATTTTTATAAAATTGGGGCATAGAATATTAGTTTGAAATCTAAATTAAATTTCTAAAAGTTACTTTAGAATATTATTTGTTATATTAAAATACTAATTGACTCTCAATCAATTACTCTAATTGAAAATATATGGTAATATAATCAATTTTTTTTATCTTTAAAACTTAAAGTATCAAATGTTATAAATATAAATTATCTAAAATCAAATCATATAAAATTATTATTAATTCATAACTACCAACTTATATTTTAAATATAAAAAATAAGTCAATAATTGTAAAATTGGATGAAATTCTAAATTTAATAGCCAAACCTCGTTATTTTCAAATTTCTAAAATTTTAAATCATAAATAGGAAAATAATCCATAATTATAGAGTTTAGATAAAAACCTTAATTTACTTTAAATCCAATTAACCAAATCTGCCTTTAATTATTTTCAATAAAATAATTTCTGGAATTAAAATTGTAAATAAATATATGATTCGAGATTAGTTCAAAATAGAATTTTTCAAAAGTTCTGGGTCTTAAAAGGAGCTCTGTTCATCTTTTTATGGATTATTAATCTAAGTGCTTTACTTTATTTGAGGTTTATGCTTTAATCTATTTCATGATTGAGTTTTCGTTCTTCATCCCTAAAGATTTAGAATTGTTGGAAAATATTATAATTTCGTTTTGAATTTTAAATATTATTTTCGAAAAGTAATATTGGAATTAGCTTGAAAGTCCTTTCTCACTACTTTTTAATTCAACTAGGGATAGTGTTTCAAAGAGTGTGCGACACTTTGTAAGTTTCAATTGTCTATGACTAGTTTGGATAGATGACATATAATTTAACCTAAGGACTATTCTTGAATCTTATTTGAAATTAAATCAGAATTGTGCTTTACCTCTTTTCTTAAATAATTGACTAAGGAATTAGCGATTAAGTAGGTTAAAGAGAAATGGAATTGCCAAGGAATTAGAATTTGATTACTTATGATTTTTCGTGATTGATCTTGCATTCTCAATTAAATGAACACAAGGATTATTTTCCTAAAGAATGAATATCTCTGAAACCTTAACATTCTCATAATCATTATCTTCACATTTACTGTTTGCTATTTAATTTATTACTTTGCCTCTGTTCACGTTTATTTTTCTCATTCCTTTGTTTCTTGATTTGTCTAATTAGAATAGTCAATTGATTATTGTTGCTTAGTCTTTTAATCCTCGTGGGAATGATAACTCACTAACCATGAAATTACTTGATACGATTCGGTGCACTTGCCGAGTTGTGGTGTTGCAAAATTTTGCATAAAGTTTTTGGCATTGTTGCTGGGGATTAATAGAGATTGACAACAGCCACATTAATTGATTCTCTTGATTAGATTGGAATTTTCTTCACTGTAACGTTGGGAATTCCATTTTTTCTCTTTGTTTTTTCTTACATTTGTATGCAAAAAAACAAAGACAAAGTGATGACATGCCAACAAGTCTTGTTTTTCTATGCTTTTTCATTTGTTTTCAATAGGTTTTATGCACTTTCTTGAGCCATAAGCAAGCCAATTGGGTAGATTTTCATGTTTCCTTTGATTCAATCAACCATGGATGAATTAATGCAATTTCATGAGATTTTATGCTATAATTGTCATATATTATGAAAACAACTGACCTCTGCACCTTCGACGGAGTATAACTCGAGCTGTGGAACTCCAAATGATGCGCTACCAACGGCATTGGAAAGTAGACATTCAGGGCTTTCCAACAATATATAATAGTATGGGGTGGACAATGTGTTTGAGTCTCCAGAATCTGGCGTTTTTTACCACATTTAAGGCAAACGTCGCCTCAAACGCTGCACACCAAAGCCAGCGACCTTGTCCTCTTCAAAGGAGCATAACTTGAGTTGTAGATGTCCAATTGAAGAG
Source organism: Arachis ipaensis (assembly GCF_000816755.2). Classification (NCBI taxonomy): domain Eukaryota; kingdom Viridiplantae; phylum Streptophyta; class Magnoliopsida; order Fabales; family Fabaceae; genus Arachis; species Arachis ipaensis. The sequence continues at coordinate 49,301,079 of NC_029792.2, forward strand.
ATTCCATATGGGTTAGAAAGCTGACATTCAGAGCTTTCCAACCATATATAATAGTCTATATTGGGCGTAAAATTTGCAACGTGACAAGAGGACAAAGTAGCCCCCAAGAAGCATACAAAAGGGATCCACGTTTGGCTCAAAGTTTGACCTCAAACTTTGGCTCAAACGTGGATGGCAGCAAGGAATGTTAGCTGATATGAAAAGTTTGAGTAAAAGTTTGACCTCAAACTTTTACTCAAGCTTTTCTGGTTCATGGCCCGGTTCACAAATGGGTTTCTCACCAACTCCAAGAGCAATCAACAGAGGCTATCTTTAACCCAATTCCATCAAGAGCAAGGGCCCAATTGACACCACTCAAAGGCACAAGAGATAGTTAGAATAGAAATTTCATTTTAATTATAATTTGTTTTGAATTTCATTTTCATTTTGTAAAAATGCCTATAAATAGGCATCTGTTTCATTTTATTGGAGGGCGAGCTCCACTAGGGAGCATTAGGAATACAGAACTCTCTCTCTTTAGTTTTTCTTTTTTGTTTTGAATCTTGGGTTGAGAGTTGAAGAAATTCTGTTTCAATCTCACCTTGAGAATTCTCTCTATTTTCTTCTTCTGCAAACTTTCAAGTGAATTGAAATTTGAATCAAAGTTCTCTTACTGTTTTCATCTTCATTTCTTCTTCAATCTGTCTGCTGTTGGATCAAGGAAGGACTTGAGATCTAGACTTGTTTTCTAGTCTCCTCCACCCCTGAGATCTTCAACATCCTTTTAATTGCTGAAATTCAGCATCGGTCATTTTCTATTTTTGATCTTTCAAGCATTTTTACTCTCTGTTTACATTGCTCCCAGCACCCAGTTCCTTTTACACTTTCCTGTAATTTAGATTTCTAGTTGCTTGATCTATTGCTTTCTTTAATTTTCAGCATTTTTCAGCACCCACTCCCCTTTGATTTCATACAATTTACATTTCTTGCAATTTAAGATTCTTGCAATTTACATTTCTTGCTCTTTAAGTTACTTGCCAATTTACATTTTGCAACTTTAAATTCATTGTCCTTTACTTCCTGTTGGTTACAATTTCACACAATTCACATCAATGTTAGCTTGACTAAACTAATCACCCACTAAAGTTGCTTGATCCATCAATCCCTGTGGGATCGACCTCACTCACGTGAGTTTTACTACTTGATGCGACCCGGTATACTTGCCGGTGAGTTTTGGGTGTTTTGGGAGAATTTGTTTTTCCACAAATTTCCCCATCAAGTTTTTGGCGCCGTTGCCGGGGATTGAATTAGATCAACAATGATTAAGTGGGTGAGAAGTCTAGATTAAGCATTTTCTTTGTTTTTGTTCTTGAAACTAAGGTGTTTGTGTTTTTGCCTCACTAAGCAAATATCATCTGAAACATGAATTTCAATTTTATTTGGAGTTGTGTTTTACAAAATTCAAATGGAGTTCAACTCTTCTTATGATCAAACAAATTTTATGGGATATTACCCACCATCACCAATCTCTAATGGTGGCTGGGAATATCACCAAGAGAATACACATTCTGAGCACTCCAATTCATGGAGATTTGCTTCAGAGACACAAGATGAGCAAGAAAATCATATGGGATATCTTTCTCCACCACAAAATGATGCAAGTTGCTATTCTAATGATGGTTGGGGGGAGCAAAACCAGAAAACATTTGAGAGCCCATATTCCACTTATCAAGAGCCATCTTCACTCGAACGTACTATCAATTCACTTATACAAAATTTTCCAACCCCACCTTCTAGTTTTTCATCTGAAAATTATTCATCACTAGACTCCACACAAAATCCTTGCCAAAACTCACCACCCACACAAACTTCCATGAACCAAAGACTCTCAAATCTTGAGTCCATGCTCAAAAGAATTGCGGAGGAGAAAGAGAAATACCAGAAAGAACAAGAGAACTCCCTCAAAAATATGGAAGTACAGTTAGGCAAATTGTTGAATGCAAGGAAGGAGGAAATGGAAAAACAAGAGGAAGGGGCTACTGAGTCAAGTGAATTTTTAGTGAAAAAGAAAGAGGTGGTGGAAATAGTTGAAAATGAAACTACACTTGAGGTGACAAAAGAACCTGAACACTCACAACCTCCTCAAACCCCCCTGGACCAAAAAGTCTCAACAATTGAATCTGAGAAATTTTATTTAATTGAAGTTTTCATCTAGAACATTTTGTGAAATCTTTTGAAAATCATGAAAACCTTGAAGAGGCAAATACAATTAAAGCAAGAAAAGAAAAAGGAAAAAAATGAGAAAGCTGAAGGCTCTGAGTACCAATGGCAATTTATTTGCTAAGTACTTGTGGTGTTTATGTATCAAGCCAAATGCTTGAAAACAAAACATTTAGAAGTCAAGGTTAGGCTCAAAGTGCAAAAGCACTCCCTCAAAGCTCAAGGCTCTGAGCATCAATGATTAGAGAGTCAAGAAAAGAAAAGAAAAAAATGAGCTTAATGAAGTCCTCTAATCAAGTGCTTGTGGTGCTTATGTATCAAGTGGTAATACTTGAAAACAAACTCATGATTTTGAGCAAAGCTTTGATGTGTTTGGTTGATTGATGATAGGTGAAAAGAGTTTTGAAGAAGGTTGAAGGAAGAAGGAATGGCTAGGAGCAAGAGAGAACAAAAAGTTTGAGCCAAAGTTTGCCTCAAACTTTAGCTCAAACTTTTAGAAGAGTTGAAAACATCCCAGAGGAAAAAACCTTGAGCAAAAGTTTGCCTCAAACTTTAGCTCAAACTTTTGGGAGAAAAGCTTGAGCCAATGTTTGCCTCAAACTTTTTGGCAAACGTTGGCATCACAAAATCAATACCCTGGAGGAAAAAGCTTGCGCCAACGTTTGAGGTCAAACATTTGCTCAAACGTTGGCGCCACACACCACAACAGCCTGAAGGGGTATACTTCCAACAAGAATAACTTGAGCTACAGAGCTCCAAATGAGATGATTCAAAAAGCAATGGAAAGTAGAAATCGAGAAGTTAGACCCCTAACGTTGGCACCAACGTTCATACCAGCAAGTTTTGTGGGCTGCTATGAAAAGTTGGAGCCAAAGTTAGACCCCTAACTTTAGCTCCAACTTTTGGTCCAACTTTTGCAAACTCAACCCGGTTCAATTCGGTTCCTCCTCAAACTCCAAGAGCAATCAACCAAGGCCTTTATCAACCCAATTCCATCAAGAGCAAGGGCCCAAATGATCATCACTCAAAGGCACAAGAAATAGATAAAATAAGAATTTCATTTAATTGTAATTTGTTTTTAATTTCATTTTCATTTCCATTATGTAAAGCCTATATAAGGCATCATTTTCATATTTGTAAGGGAGGCTGGCTCCACTAGGGAGCACTAGGATTTGAGAGCTCTCTCTTTAATTTTCTTTGTTTTGAATCTTGGGTGGAGAATTGAAAGTGTTCTGTTTCATTCTCCCTCTGAGATTTCTCTTTGTTTTTCTTGCTGCTTTTAATTCACTGCACTTCAAAATTTAAATTCTGTTTTGATTCCCAGCATCCAATTTCCTTTATTCTTCCTGCAATTTAAATTTCCAGTTGCGTGATCTATTGCTCTCTCTTTAATTTCCAGCACCCTCTCCCCTTTACATTTCATGCAATTTACTTTTCTTGCAATTTAAGTTTCAGCTATTTTACTTTCTTGTTCTTTAACTTACTTGCAATTTTACTTTCTGCATCTTTAAGATTCATTGCAATTTACTTTCTGTTGGCTACATTTCACACAATTCACTGAATGTCAGCTTGACTAAACTAATCACCCACTAAAATTGCTTGATCCATCAATCCCTGTGGGATCGACCTCACTCCCGTGAGTTTTATTACTTGATGCGACCCGGTGCACTTGCCGGTTAGTTTTGTGGTGTTTTGGAAGAGATTTATTTTTCCTCCAAAATATCTCATCATGGACACTAAAATTGAGGGAGAAAACTGCCCCGAAATGTGCATAAACGAACATGGTGGCAACTTGCAGTGAGGCCAACTGACCTCTGCACCTTCGACAGAGTATAACTCGAGTTTTAGAACTCCAAATGATGCGCTTCCAACGGCATTGGAAAGTAGACATTCAGGGCTTTCCAACAATATATAATAGTATGGGGTGGACAATGTGTTTGAGTCTCCAGAATCTGGCATTTTTGACCACGTTTGAGGCAAACGTCGTCTCAAACTCTGCACACCAAAGCCAGCGACCTTGTCCTCTTCAAAGGAGTATAACTTGAGTTGTAGATGTCCAATTGAGGTGATTCTAAGTGGGTTAGAAAGCTGATATTCAGGGCTTTCCAACCATATATAATAGTCTATATTGGGCATAAAATTTGCAACGTGACAAGAGGACAAAGTAGCCCCCAAGAAGCATACAAAAGGGATCCACGTTTGGCTCAAAGTTTGACCTCAAACTTTGGCTCAAACGTGGATGGCAGCAAGGAATGTTAGCTGATATGAAAAGTTTGAGTAAAAGTTTGACCTCAAACTTTTACTCAAGCTTTTCTGGTTCATGGCCCGGTTCACAAATGGGTTTCTCTCCAACTCCAAGAGCAATCAACAGAGGCTATCTTCAACCCAATTCCATCAAGAGCAAGGGCCCAATTGACACCACTCAAAGGCACAAGAGATAGTTAGAATAGAAATTTCATTTTAATTGTAATTTGTTTTGAATTTCATTTTCATTTTGTAAAAATGCCTATAAATAGGCATCTGTTTCATTTTATTGGAGGGCGAGCTCCACTAGGGAGCATTAGGAATACAGAACTCTCTCTCTTTAGTTTTTCTTTTTTGTTTTGAATCTTGGGTTGAGAATTGAAGAAATTCTGTTTCAATCTCACCTTGAGAATTCTCTCTGTTTTCTTCTTCTGCAAACTTTCAAGTGAATTGAAATTTGAATCAAAGTTCTCTTACTGTTTTCATCTTCATTTCTTCTTCAAT
>NC_029792.2:49306050-49307551 GCF_000816755.2 Arachis ipaensis
TACTTGATGCGACCCGGTACACTTGCCGGTGAGTTTTGGGTGTTTTGGGAGAATTCGTTTTTCCACAAATTTCCCCATCAAGTTTTTGGCGCTGTTGCCGGGGATTGAATTAGATCAACAATGCTTAAGTAGGTGAGAAGTCTAGATTAAGCATTTTCTTTGTTTTTGTTCTTGAAACCAAGGTGTTTGTGTTTTTGCCTCACTAAGCAAATATCATCTGAGACATGAATTTCAATTTTATTTGGAGTTGTGTTTTACAAAATTCAAATGGAGTTCAACTCATCTTATGATCAAATAAATTTTATGGGATATTACCCACCATTACCAATCTCTAATGGTGGCTGGGAATATCACCAAGAGAATACACATTCTGAGCACTCCAATTCATGGAGATTTGCTTCAGAGACACAAGATGAGCAAGAAAATCATATGGGATATCTTCCTCCACCACAAAATGATGCAAGTTGCTATTCTAATGATGGTTGGGGGGAGAAAAACCAGAAAACATTTGAGAGCCCATATTCCACTTATCAAGAGCCATCTTCACTCGAACGTACTATCAATTCACTTATACAAAATTTTCCAACCTCACCTTCTAGTTTTTCATCTGAAAATTATTCATCACTGGACTTTGTCTCCACACAAAATCCTTGCCAAAACTCACCACCCACACAAACTTCCATGAACCAAAGACTCTCAAATCTTGAGTCCATGCTCAAAAGAATTGCGGAGGAGAAAGAGAAATACCAGAAAGAACAAGAGAACTCCCTCAAAAATATGGAAGTACAGTTAGGCAAATTGTTGAATGCAAGGAAGGAGGAAATGGAAAAACAAGTGAAAGGGGAGATGAAGAGGAGACAAAAGAACCTGAACACTCACAACCTCCTCAAACCCCCCTGGACCAAAAAGTCTCAACAATTGAATCTGAGATTAAAAGGCATTCTGAGTTTGGCAAGGGAAGGAGGAAGAATAGAGGAAAAAGGACAACAATAATGAAGATGAACTACAAAGTTGTAGAGTTCCTTTTCTCGTCATCTGTTTCAAGCACTATAAACTGCATGATTGTCTTTACCTTTTCTGTATGCATGTGTGTATGAAAAGGCATAGTTTGATTTCTAAAATGCAATATGGTGCTGTGCCATTATGATTACCAACTTGAGTTTTGTGAATTCAAAAGCAGTAAAGCATCATGATCATAAACAAACAAGGCATTAAAGAAGATTTTAGCATGTGCATAAAAGTATTGGAAAACTAGTATGTTTGATTGTTGCTTAATTGCATTGGATTTTATTTAATTGAAGTTTTCATCTAGAACATTTTGTGAAATCTTTTGAAAATCATGAAAACCTTGAAGAGGCAAATACAATTAAAGTAAGAAAAGAAAAAGGAAAAAAAATGAGAAAGCTGAAGGCTCTGAGTACCAATGGCAATTTATTTGCTAAGTACTTGTGGTGTTTATGTATCAAGCCAAATGCTTGAAAACAAAACATTTAGAAGTCAA
>NC_029792.2:49309121-49345046 GCF_000816755.2 Arachis ipaensis
AGCTAGAGAGAAGCATCAATCATTTACATCTCTTTTGTAATTGTAGCATGCATAGAAAACTAGCTTGCCATGAACATTGAGTTGCTATTCTTCTTACCTTGGATTGTCAATCTCTATTGCATGATTCTTTTCTTGCTTGGGGACAAGCAAGGTTTAAGTTTGGTGTTGTGATGACATGCCAACATGTCATGTTTTTCTCTGCTTTTTCATTTGTTTTCAATAGGTTTTATGCACTTTCTTGAGCCATAAGCAAGCCAATTGGGTAGATTTTCATGTTTCCTTTGATTCAATCAACCATAGATGAATTAATGCAATTTCATGAGATTTTATGCTATAATTGTCATATATTATGAAAGAATAACAAACTCATGATTTTGAGCAAAGCCTTGATGTGTTTGGTTGATTGATGATAGGTGAAAAGAGTTTTGAAGAAGGTTGAAGGAAGAAGGAATGGCTAGGAGCAAGAGAGAACAAAAAGTTTGAGCCAAAGTTTGCCTCAAACTTTAGCTCAAACTTTTAGAAGAGTTGAAAACATCCCAGAGGAAAAAAGCTTGAGCAAAAGTTTGCCTCAAACTTTAGCTCAAACTTTTGGGAGAAAAGCTTGAGCCAACGTTTGCCTCAAACTTTTTGGCAAACGTTGGCTTCACAAAATCAATACCCTGGAGGAAAAAGCTTGCGCCAACGTTTGAGGTCAAACTTTTGCTCAAACGTTGGCGCCACACACCACAACAGCCTAAAGGGGGTATACTTCCAACAAGAATAACTTGAGATACAGAGCTCCAAATGAGGTGATTCAAAAAACAATGGAAAGTAGGAATCGAGAGCTTTCCAAGCATATATGGCACTGCATGGTGGACACTAAAATTGAGGGAGAAAACTGCCCCGAAATGTGCATAAACGAACATGGTGGCAACTTGCAGTGAGGCCAACTGACCTCTGCACCTTCGACGGAGTATAACTCGAGCTGTAGAACTCCAAATGATGCGTTTCCAACGGCATTGGAAAGTAGACATTCTGGGCTTTCCAACAATGTATAATAGTATGGGGTGGATAATGTGTTTGAGTCTCCAAAATCTGGCGTTTTCGACCACGTTTGAGGCAAACGTCGCCTCAAACGCTGCACACCAAAGCCAGCGACCTTGTCCTCTTCAAAGGAGCATAACTTGAGCTGATTTCAAGTGGGTTAGAAAGCTGACATTCAGAGCTTTCCAACCATATATAATAGTCTCTATTGGGCATAAAATTTGCAACGTGACAAGAGGACAAAGTAGCCCCCAAGAAGCATACAAAAGGGATCCACGTTTGGCTCAAAGTTTGACCTCAAACTTTGGCTCAAACGTGGATGGCAGCAAGGAATGTTAGCTGATATAAAAAGTTTGAGTAAAAGTCCATCTTCATTTCTTCTTCAATCTGTCTGCTGTTGGATCAAGGAAGGACTTGAGATCTAGACTTGTTTTCTAGTCTCCTCCACCCCTGAGATCTTCAACATCCTTTTAATTGCTGAAATTTAGCATCGGTCATTTTCTATTTTTGATCTTTCAAGCATTTTTACTCTCTGTTTACATTGCTCCCAGCACCCAGTTCCTTTTACACTTTCCTGCAATTTAGATTTCTAGTTGCTTGATCTATTGCTTTCTTTAATTTTCAGCACCCACTCCCCTTTAATTTCATGCAATTTACATTTCTTGCAATTTAAGATTCTTGCAATTTACATTTCTTGCTCTTTAAGTTACTTGCCAATTTACATTCTGCAACTTTAAATTCATTGTCCTTTACTTCCTGTTGGTTACAATTTCACACAATTCACATCAATGTTAGCTTGACTAAACTAATCACCCACTAAAGTTGCTTGATCCATCAATCCCTGTGGGATCGACCTCACTCACGTGAGTTTTACTACTTGATGCGACCCGGTATACTTGCCGGTGAGTTTTGGGTGTTTTGGGAGAATTCGTTTTTCCACAAATTTCCCCATCACAAAGAACCCCTCTAATTTGATCTAGAAATTGAGAGAATCCTTATCAATTAAGGAAGAAATCTAAAATTTAAGAGTAGAAAAGTCATGAGAAGCTTGAGCTAGAGAACATGGCAAACAACAATGTCAATGATAGAAGTACTCTTGAATCTTTTACCCAATCCACTTCTGGAAATTGTGGGAGCAGCATAATAGCTCCTGCTATAGAGGCAAAAAATTTTGAGTTGAAGCCTTAACTCATCACCTTGGTATAAAAAAATTGCTAATTCAATGGGAGTCCTCATGAAGATCCTAATTTTTTTATCTCCATCTTCTTGCAGATTTGTAATATAGTCAAATCTAATAACATATATATTGAAGCTTATCATTTGTTGTTGTTCCCATTCGCTATAAGGAATCGAGCCAAATAGTGGCTCAAAATCCAACCAAAGGAGAGCATGGCAATATGGGATGATTTGATCACTAAGTTCTTAATCAAATTCTTTCTACTCCAGAGGTTAGCAAAGCTAAGACATGACATCTAGACTTTCATGCAGAGAGATGGAGAATTCTTTTATGAAGCTTGAGAGAGGTACAAAGGTATGTTGAGAAACTGTCCCCCAGATATGTTTGCTGACTTGGTACAACACCAAATCTTCTACGATGGACTCACTCATGCTTCTAGAACTTTATTGGATTCCTCAGCTAGAGGATCCATGGATATGAAGACCACTGAAGAAGCCTTGGAATTGATTGAGATTGTGGCTAATAATCAGTATTTATACTCCTTTGAAAGAACAATGAAGAGAGGTGTGATGGAGTTAGATACTTTGGACACTATTTTGGCACAGAATAAGGTGATGTCTCAACAAATTGCCTCACTCACAAAGAAAATGGGGGCACATGCAAGTATCTGTAGTGGGAACACAAGGGAGTTATAACTTGTGTGGAGGAGCTCACAAGGATGAAGAATGTGTGTTGTTACAAGGAGAACAAGTATCCATGGAGTAAGTAAATTACATGAGAAATTTTCAAAAGCCACTACATAAAAACCACTTTTCAAAAAACTTATAATTCTGGATGGAGGAACCACCCCAATTTTAGTTGGAAAAATCAAGAGCCAAAGAACTTTATTGCACCTCATCAACAACAATCCCAGCCCATGCAACCACAAATTCACCAAAGACTTTCTTCTCTAGAAACCAAATTCTCTTATTTGGAAACCAAATTTTCTTTCCTAGAAACCACCATTGAAAAACTATCCCAAGCCACAACCACAATAGCCCAATCCACCTCCACATTCATGCAACAAACTCAAACATTCATGGATGAGACAAGAGCCAACTTCTAAAATCAAGGTATATCCATTAGAAATTTAGAAGTACAAATAGAACAAATTGCTAAGAAACTCATAGAGAGGTCACACAATACCTTTTCCAATGATACAATTTTTAACGCAAGGGAATAATGCAAGGCTATTAGCTTGAGAAGTAGAAGAGTGGTTAACAAAGTAAATGAAGCTCAAACAGAGGCACCAAAGGAACACGTGGAAGAAGAGAAGCAAGAGAAGAAAAGCCATGTTCATGCACCAACAATTGAAGCTCCAAAGAAAAAGGAAACAGTGGCTCCTTACCAACCAAAAATTTCTTTCCTTCAAAGGCTAAAGCAATAGCATCTTGATGGACAATTCTCTAAATTTTTGGAGGTGTTCAGAAAGCTCCATATCAACATTACATTCATAGAAGCTTCGGAATAAATGCCTCTTTATGCTAAATTCATGAAGGAGTTGCTATCTAAGAAAAGGACTTTGAAAGGAGATGAAATAGTGGTATTGACCAAGGAGTGTAGTGCAATTATTCAAAGAAATTTGTCAAGAAAGATGCAAGATCCAGGGAGCTTCCAAATTTCGTGCACCATTGGAAGCACAACTTTTGAAAAAGCCTTGTGTGATGAAAAAGCTACAAATTCAATAGATGAATCCAACAACGATAGCTCTATAAATGGCTGACAAATCACTAAAATATGCACATGGAATAGTTGAGAATATCTTGTTTAAAGTGGGAAAGTTTTTCCTCCCAGTAGATTGTATGATTCTTGACATGGAGGAGGATGAGAATGCCTCTATCATTCTAGAAAGACCATTCTTAGCCACTTGAAAAGCTCTAATAGATGTGAAAAAGGGTGAATTAATATTGAGGGTGCATGATGAGCACTTAATTTTCATGTTTTCAAAACCATGCATTATTCAAGTGAAAAGGGAAATTATATGAAGGTTGAATCAAGTGATCCAAACCTCCAAAAATCCCCTGACATCAAACCTAAGTTTGGTGTTAGGTTTGTGATAGAGGAAAATCGTCGGTCTAGAAATTTTCTTCTCAATAAAAGAATTTCTTCGTTGCAAGTATAGTTCCAAACCAATAATCGACCTACATCAAAGTTTAATTTGTTTCTCACAAGTGCAAAGCAATAAAAATACCGAGAGTATTAGATCTCATGTTGTCTCTCAAAGGAATTGAAGTGAGGTATGCATGTTATCGGTTATGAGGTTCAAGGGGGTTTGTATGTAAGAAACAAGAAATTAAATGGCAAGAAATTAAAAAAAAACAACTAAAGATAACAAACACTAAGGAGGCATTCATGGCAAGGATTGAGAATCAAGATTTTCTATCCTAGTCATTAATCATAATACAATATTTACCAAAAACTAAGCCTATTACGTTATCTCCAACATTGGGAGAGAATCAAATATGCCTAGTTAACCCCAATCCATAAGTAATGTCAATGGAAACAAGATTAACTAACAACTCTAGATCACAAACATAAATTGGGTATTAATGACTCAAGATCACCTAATTTCTCTTTTCAAGCCAAGAATGCTCAAAATCTACTCTAAAACTAACCCAAGCATTTTATCAAACACTTGGTGTGCATAAAAATAAAAGCATAATAAATTGTATGAATAATAAAATCCACTACTACCAAATACAAGAAAATAACAACAATAACTCAAATAAACAATAAGAAACATAAAAAGATATCAATTGCATTAAAGGAAATGAAAATCAACAAGAGTGTTTATAAAACTAAAGTGGCATAAAACAGAAATTAACAAGAAAAACTAAGAGAACAAAGATGTAGGAACAATAAATTGCAAGGAAACTAAATCAAGACAAGATTAAAACCTAAATTTAAGATGAAATTAACCTAGTTCTACCCTAATTTTAGAGAGAAGAGGGAGCTTTTCTCTCTAGAAAGCTACGCTAAAACATGTTTTAACCTACCCTAATTGCTCCCCCTTTATTCCTTCTTGTATTTGGCTTCAAATACTTCAGAAATGAGTTAGATTTGGGCTTGGATGAGCTCAGAAATCACCCCCGGCATGTTTCTTTAATGAGGTCACGTGCTGCTTGTCACGCGTACGCGGGGTATCATGCATACGCGTGGCCTAGCAAATTCCTTCCTCACTCGTACGCATGGCCTTGCATTCACCAAATCCTTATTTTTCATGAATTCTCCATCTTGCATGCTTTTTCTTCACTTCTTTGATCCAATCCTTGCCTTCTAAGCCTGAAATCACTAAAAAATATATCAAGGCATCGAGTGGAATCAAAATGAATTAAATTTAGCAAATTAAGGTCTTAAAAAGCATGTTTTCACTCTTAAGCACAAATTAGGAGAAATTTACAAAACCATGTTATTTCATTGAATAAGTGTGAGATAAGTTTATAAAACCCACTAAATTTAACACAAGATAAACCACAAAATTGGGGTTTATCATTGTGTATCATCAAATAAGAAGGAAGTTCTCAAGAAAGTACCCATAGAGTAGAGAAACGAGAAGATTCCTACAGAAGACTTCTCACCAGGAGAGAAAGCGGTGCTAGTTCACCATCCCTTGAAGCCATATACAGTGAACAAAATTCTTTCTCTTGAACAAATTTAGCTCATAGATGAAGATACGGGATGGAAGTTCACAGTGAGAGGAGAAGGTTGAAGCACCATGATCAACCTCCCCTTTAGGAAAAACCAACCGTCAAGCTAGTGACGTTAAAAGAGCGCTTGTTGGGAGGTAACCCAACCGTCGATAACCTTTTATTTTGACTTTAATTTCATTTTGTTTTTAATTTTGTTTGATTTATTTGAATAAGCTTTTGCATCACATATGTGCTTTCACTTGATAATCATGATTATTCATAATTCTATCACCACTGTTTTTCTTTGTTGTTTGAGGACAAGCAACCATTCTAGGTTTGGTGTTGGAGGCTATGCTCTACATAGCCTAGAAGATGATGAAGAGGAAGGTAACTCTATCTTTGAGCATTTATTTCTTATATCTTGTATCTTTTCTTGTTCTTAGTTAATAATCATGATTCATTTATATTTCATGCCACCTTACTTTTGAAATTGCTTACACCAGATATCTTTAAGCATGCAACAAAGAGTTTTTGAATGGAAAAAATTGAAGAAAATTTTTAAAATTTGGGGCAAGTAAAGATTAAGAGAAGTGGAGGTTTTGATAGTATGATTGTGTCATGAGGTTACATGTTTGTAAAAACTTGCATTGAGAGCTCTAAGACATGGAATGAAGTTTAGAGAAGTATTATGGAGGTTCTCAAAAATCTATAAAACCAAGAAGTATCAAGAAAAGAAAAGAAAAAGAAAAACAAAGAGCAAGGCCTAAGACTCAGAGCACCAACGGCTAGAAAGCTTAAAAAGAACCAAAGCTCAAAGAGTTGTTTTCCTAGTTAAGTGCTTGTAGTGTTTCTGTATCAAGAAAATCTTGAGACAAAATATTTAGACTCAAAGCCAAGTGCAAATAACCTCCATAAAAGAGAAGCCAAAGGCTCCGAGCATCCCTGACCGGGAAGAATAAAATGAAGCACGGACTCAAAGAGTTCCCCAGTTAAGTGCCTGTGGTGTTTATGTGTCAAAACATTTTGAGACAAAACATTTAGAATCACAACTAAGCTTAAAGTGCAAAGCACCAAATAAAAGAAAAGGGGAAGCCATCTTCAAGGTGAAAATATATAAAGAGACCTCCATAATATCATCCGAATAGAATTCCTACGTTCTAAGACTTTCAATTTAAGCCTAATAAGCACTGAAATCCATACATGATCACACAATTCGGAGTTTACTCCACTGTCACTTGATTACTTCACTCACTGAAATGTCAAAGAATTCTTCAACCCATTCCAATTTAGAGTACTCCTTTGTGCATAGTTTTTTCTTGCTTGGGGACAAGCAAGATCTTATGTTTCGTATTGTGCTGCATGAGCATCTTTATTTGTTTTCTTTAGTATTTCTTTCAATAAAGTTAGAGATTTCTTATTCTTAATTAAGATTTTAGTTCTTTTAATCAATATTTCGTGAAGTTGATTTAAGCTTTGGTATATGTAGGAAAGACTGAAAATGAGCAAGAACAAAGAAAGAGATAAGGACAAGAGAGCCAACTGTTCCGAGGGTTACCTGAAACTGAAGGTTGATCTCGGATGAGATCTGTTGTAGTAGCCGAAGCTAGTGTGTCCGACTTGTTGAACTTGGAGTGCTGCTAATCCTTCGTCACCAGAGGGTGGTGGTACCTGCAAGAGACTTCGATGCTTAAGTTAGCATGGGCTTTAAGCAGGTTTTCAGTAGAATCAGAGTATGAGTTATACCTGGGTGCTCCAGTGTATTTATAGTAGTGTGAAGTGACCTTTCTGGAGATAAGATAGTTATCTTATCTTATCTTATCTTTTAATTAAGTCATCTTATCTTTAAGGGGAACCGCCTCTATCTTTCTAGGCTTTGGCTGCCTTTAGATTGGGCTGTGTTCCTTCGTTTGGGCCTGCTTGGGCTCCCTGCAGCGATTTGGCTGAGCTCTTTGAGAAGAGGTCAGGAATTTCAGATCTGAAGAGGCCAGTTGACTTGTCTTCAATCAGTTCGAGTCATACAGCTCGACCAAGGGCATGAACAGTACCCCTGCTTGAGCTCGATCTTTCTTTTGAGGCCGTGTCTTTGCTAGATTTTGACCCCTTTTTGAGGTAGTCGAGCTCGAGCATTTTATCCTATCAATCTCGTTTTGTAGAGCTCCTAATTGGTTTTTGGATGCAGAGCGTTTTGTCTCACTCCTTTTTAATTGCAACGAGCATTTTGCGTTCCCTTGGAAACGTGCGTAGGTTTAAATACTCATTAACTCTTTCGCCGTTTTCCTTTTATTTCCCTCTTTGTATCTTCATTTGAATTTCAAAGCCTCTCTAGTTTCTTCTTTCACTTTTCTCTTAGACTCCTTACTGGAACTTCGTCCTTTTGTTCTCAAATCTTTCCATTCTTCGCGCTTTCCTCTTTCTTTGCTCAGAAAGCGATTGTTTGGCGTGCTTGCTTTGGTCTTTGGGCGTTTATCATCTTCTCTCCACTGCAGGTTGGTTTTTCGTCTTCTCTCTCTCTTTTACTTTTCACGCCGTTCTCTTTTTTGCTTGTGTTTGTTTGGGGATGAAAAAGTTTTGATCTTTGTTTGGATTTGGAAAGTTTAAATCTTGTCTTGCGCCGTTGTGCCTGTAATGCGTGCCTTGAGGGTTTCTTGGATTTGTTGCTTGTTTCTGCTCCTTTTACTTGATTTCTTTATGCGTAGATCTTCTTCTGTTTGTATCTTGGAGTAATGGACTGTGAATTTGAGAAAAAGTTGCATCTTTTTTATGATTTCTGCATGCTTTGTATTGATTGTCATTTGTCAGAGAAGGCTTTTGATCTTCTTTGTGTTTTTAGGACTTAAAGCTGCAAGATTTTTCTTTTATCTGGATCCTTGCTTTGTTATTGCCTCCAAAGGATGCCCATGGACCTTGGTGTGAGTCATGGGGTTTCCTTTTACTACTGTTTATGAGTCTTTTAACATTCACATGCTATTTGTCCGAGTTATCTCCATACTTGTTCGAGCTGTTTGATTAGTAACCATTTTTTCCTTTTCTCTCTGTAGGACTAGTTGGCCTATGTCTTCTCGAAAAAATATTGTTGAGATGTCTACCAAGGTCCCGGATGGCATGTTCGACTGGCTAGACTCCCTTGTTTTGATGTGTGTTTCCGTGGTCGATTCTGAGTACTGTGTGCGGCTTAGGATGCATCATAGGATTTGTAGTAGTAGAGAGCAGGAGAAAAACTACGAGTTGGTAGCGCCTGACCCTGAGGAGAGAGTTTGTTTTCCTTCTCTGACTCGGGGGGAATGTCCCTTCTTTTATGCGTATGATTACTTTTTTAGCCAAATGAACATCACCATTCCTTTTACTTCCTTTGAGACCGACCTGTTGTGCTCCTGCAACGTAGCTCCTTCTCAACTTCACCCGAACTCGTGGGACTTCATAAAAATCTTCCAACTGTTGTGCCAAGAATTGGATGTTCGACCTTCTCAAACTCTCTTTTTTTACCTTTTTGTTTTGACGAAGTCTGGGGCAGCCAAGAAAAAGGCTTCCTGGATTTCTTTCCGAGCTTCCCAGGGAAAGAAAGTTTTTTCTATGTATGACGAATCTTTTAGGGATTTTAAGAACTTCTATTTCAAGGTCCGAGCTGTTGAAGGAGCTTGGCCATTCTTCTTGGATCAAAATAATGAACCAGCCTTCCCTTTATGCTGGCAATAGAATATGGTAGTGTCTAGGTATACTTGGGAAATGCTAGATGAAATCGAGCAGGCTTTTGTGCATGTACTAGAGAAAAATTGGGGGGAGCCTCCCCATCTTGATACGAAAAGGTTCTTGGGGGATCCCTCCCTTCTTCGAGCTGAATTGGGTAGCTGCCGATTTCTTTTTAGTCTTGTCTTTTTCCTTTATTTTGTTTGTTTTGTCAATCCACCTCTTTCTTATTTGCAACTTTGGCTTTGCTGCTTTATTTTTTCAGAGATGGTGAAGACCACTGATTCCATGAAGGCTTTTAAGAGGGCGAGGAAGGCGACTGCAGCTCAGAACATCTCGGCTAAAGGTTCTGGGGAGGAATCTTCAAATGCTACCCAGAATAGGTCAACCTCGGATACTTCTGGGTCGAGAAAGGTCATACCGACTCCCCAGGTTTGCCTGACTTCTTCTGATCCTCCCCAGTCAACCTCTGGTGCTGCCTCTCCTTCTGCTGCCGGTCCTTCACCCAAGAAGCAGAAGACTGTCGAACCCTATAATCTGGATGCCCCTAACTTTGATGCTGTGGGGTTTGTTGATAACCGGATTCCACCTTATGGCCGACTTCCTATGGACGACGTGTCTATCCTGCACCACCTAGATTTCATCACTTGTAGTAGTGTTCGGATGGCGCACATGGGTGCAGCTTTGTTTCGCTCAATCCAAGACTCTCCCGTCTATGCGACGAAGGATTTTATGCTGGAAGCCAAGTCGGAGTATGACAGGATCAAGGGGTTGAAGGATGAGCTAGACACCAAAATGGCCAAGTTGGAACTGGATGTAGAGAAAGAGAAATCCAGGGCTGTTGCTGCGGAGGCTGCTGCGAATCTGGCCGAGGAGATGGCCAAGAAGTCGAAGGAGAGTTATACTCGAACTTATGGCGAGTTGATGGAGACCAGGGAGAGGCTGGAGTCTGCTCAAGCTGACTATACTGAGCTCCAGGGTCATCTTGTGGGCAGTGTGACTGATGCCTATGAAAACTTGAAGGCTCAGGTCCGAGTTCTTGCTCCCGAGCTCGACTTGAGTCTTTTTAGTTTGGATAACGTTGTTGAAAATGGTAAGATTGTCCCTGCCCCGGATGAAGATGAAGAGGAAGGTCCTCCTCCAAAGCCACCGATCAAAGCTTCTACTGCCGCAACTTCTTCAACTGCTACTGCTGAAGTCAGCCACCCCGAGTCCGACCCTGACGTCCAAATCTTAACTCGAGAGGATGGGACAGTAGATGTGATTCCTGTGAATATCATTCCTCCCTCAACGACCCAGGGTGCCACTGCTGAGGAGAGTTTGAACCCTTGAATGACTTTTCTTTGAGGTATTTTTGTATAGCCCAGCTTGTGGGCTTTTAAACTCTGGTTTCTATAATTAAGCCCTGTTGTGGCCTTGACATTTCAGTTTCTTTTCTTAGCAACTTTATTTAGGAAAAAACAAATGCTTTTGAACTCCTGAGGTCGATCTTCAGGTGGCCTCCTGAGTTTTTATTGTAGTAGCTTAGTCTCTCTTGGTATGTTTGTTTGCAAACTTTGATATTTCCAGGAATCTTTTAGAGTGTTGGACTTTGCTATCCGACCTCTTTTGATTGCCTTTGTGTTTGTTCGTTTCCTTGTTCAGTCGGGGTGACCTTTGAGGTTAGCTTTGTTTGATGACTTTGCTATTGTTCTTATGGAACTTTTTTAGTCTGAACGATTTTGATAGATTTTTGTGAGGTCGTGGCTTTTTAGGTCGAGCTGTGTCCCTTCTAGCGCATGCCTTTTGTTGGTCGACTTCTCTTGTCGTTCCTTCACGGGTTATTTTTAGTAATCCATTTTTAATCAAGGCTGCACAGGCCTCTTTCTATGGATTACTTTTTATAACTTTGTCGCTTTGATTGGTCTAGTCCGACTTCTTCTTAGTCGGTCCTTTCTATGTTATTTCTAGTAATCCATTTTTACTCAGACCTCGTCAGGCCTCTTTCTATGGATTACTTTTTATAACTTTTGTAGCTTTCGTGTCGATTGGTACGACTTCTTCATGTTGGTCCATTCTAAGTTATTTTTAGCAATCCATTTTTACTCAGACCTCGTCAGGCCTCTTTCTATGGATTACTTTTTATAACTTTTGTCGCTTTTATGTCGATTGGTCCGACTTCTTCATGTCGGTCCATCCTAAGTTATTTTTAGCAATCCATTTTTACTCAGACCTCATTAGGCCTCTCTCTATGGATTACTTTTTATAACTTTTGTCGCTTTTACCGCTTTTTCATCTTGCCAATTTTGTCAAAGTCGGGCGGTGAATTTGGTTTTCACCTTGCCGACCTTTGTAGAAATTTGGACGATGAATTCAATTTTCATCGTGGTCGGGCGGTGAATTTGGTTTTTACCTTGCCGACCTGTAGCTTTGTAATCGGGCGATGAATTTTTGCTTTCAGATTAATGCGTCTTGGTAGAGAAACTTTTTAGAGAATCCGAAAAGTTTTATTCCAATAGAAACTACACATATAGGCAAATAAAATATATACATGTGGGTGTTTACCCCTCTAAGTCAGGCAATTTTATAGATCTTGGCTTGGTGCCTCGTTAAAAAACCTTTTTAGGAAATAGAGTGCACCTTGACCTAAGATCTTTATTACCTCCTAACTATAATACCTTCTTAGGTTGCAGGCGTGCCATGACCTTAGTAGCTCTCGCCCCTCGAGTTCAGACAGCCTGTAGTAGCCTTTTTCTAGTACCTCTGTGATTCGGTAGGGTCCTTTCCAGTTAGCTGCTAGCTTCCCCTCTCCTAGTCGACTTGTTCCGATATTATTTCAGATTAGGATGAGGTCGTTGCTGGCAAAACTTCGTTGTACTACCTTCCGATTGTATCTTGAGGCCATTCGACGTTTTAACGCTTCCTCCCTAATCCGAGCTCTTTCTCGGATTTCGGGAAGTAGGTCGAGCTCTTCCCTTTGAAGTCAGGAGTTGGCCTCTTCACTATAGTGGATCATTCTGGGGGATCCTTCTTCGACCTCTACTGGGATCATTGCCTCCATTCCGTAAGCTAGTCGGAAAGGTGATTCCCTTGTGGTGGAGTGTGGAGTTATCCGACATGCCCATAGGACTTGTGGGAGCTCTTCAGCCCAGGCTCCCTTTGCATCCTGTAATCTCCGTTTTAACCCAGCCAATATGACTTTGTTAGCTACTTCTGCTTGTCCATTAGCTTGTGGGTGTTCTACGGATGTAAATTGGTGCTTTATTTTCAAGTCTGCCACCAACTTCCTGAAGCCTGTGTCCGTGAATTGAGTTTCATTGTCTGTGGTGATGGAGTAGGGAACCCCAAACCTTGTAACAATGTTTCTGCAATAAGAATTTCCGACTTCTTTGAGCAGTGGCATTAGCTAGGGGCTCTACCTCAATTCATTTTGTAAAGTGATCTACCCCTACAATGAGGAACTTGACTTGTCCTGATCCTTCGGAAAAGGGTCCCAGGAGGTTGAGTCCCTATTTTGCGAACGGCCAAGGTGATGTTACGCTAATGAGCTCCTCTGGTGGGGCGATGTGGATGTTAGCATGTTTTTGACATGGTGGACATGTCTTTACGAACTCTGTTGCTTCCTTTTGCAAAGTTGGCCAAAAGAATCCGGCTCGAAGTACCTTTTTGGAGAGAGCTCGTGCTCCCAAATGGTTGCCACATATGCCACTGTGTATTTCTTCCAAGACCTCTTTTGTGTTGGAGGTCGGTACACATTTTAATAAGGGTGTGGAGATCCCCCTCTTGTATAGGATGTTATTTATGATGGTATAGTACTGTGCCTCTCGTCTCAGCCTCATTGCCTCCTTCTTATCTGTAGGCAGTGTCTCTGATTTGAGATAATTGATTATGGGGGTCATCTATCCTTGATCCTAACCTGATATGGCTAGGACTTTTTCTTCCTCCGAGATTGATGGGCTTTGCAGTATTTTTTGAATGACGCTTCTATTATTGTCCCCTGGTTTGGTGCTGGCTAATTTTGAGAATGCATCAGCTCGAGCGTTCTGTTCCCGAGGTATATGGCGGACCTCATATTCCCCGAGTTATTCGAGCTGTTCCTTGGTTTTGTCCAGGTACTTTTTCATGGTAGGATCCTTAGCTTGGTAATTTTCTGCTATTTGCGAGGTGACTACTTGCGAATCGCTGAAGATGATAAGCTTTTGAACTCCAACTTCCTTAGCCAATCTCAAACCAGCTAGTAATGCCTCGTATTCGGCCTGGTTATTTGAAGCAAGGAACTCGAATTTAAGGGAGAGTTCAATTTGGGTTCCCTTGTCACTTTCTATTATCACACATGCACCACTCTCGGTTTTGTTTGAAGAGTCGTCTACATAGAGATCCCATTTTGTAGAAATTCCCAGGGTGTCAGTATACTCAGCAATAAAATTGGCAAATACTGTGACTTGATGGCCGTCCGAACTTCATATTGAAGATCGAACTCAGATAGCTCGACTGCTGTTCCGAGGGTTACCTAAAACTGTAGGTCGATCTCGGATGAGATCTTCTGTACTGGTCGGAGCTGATGTGTCCGACCTGATGATGGTGGCTGGAGCTACCGTGTCCGATTTGATGGACTTGGTGGTGATGCTGATCCTTCATCACCGGAGGGTGGGGGTACCTGCAAAGGACTCCGATGCTTAAGTTAGCAAGGGTATTAAGCAGGTTTTTAGTAGAATCAGAGTATGAGTTATACCTGGGTGCTCCAGTATATTTATAATGGTGAGGAGTGACCTTCCTAGAGATAAGATAGTTATTATCTTATCTTATCTTTAAGTGAAGTTATCTTATCTTCAAGGGAACCGCCGTTATCTCTATAGGCTTGGGCTGCCTTTGGATTTGGGTCGTGTTCCTCTGTTTGGGCCCTTATTGGGTTTTCCAGGAGATTTGGCTGAGCTTTTTGAGAAGAGGTCGGATAGTCCTGACCTGAAGAGGTCGGTCGACTTGTCGTTTTAACATCCTGGGTCGGACAGTTCGACCCCGGGTATGAACAGTGCCCCTGCTTGAGCGTGGTCTTCCTTTTGAGGTAGAGTCCTTAGTTTCAGGACTTCAGTCCTTCTCTAGAGAAGCCGAGCTCGAGCATTGTCAATTACTTTTTGTAGAGATCCCTCTGAATGCAGAACGTTTTCTTTCTTTTAATTTTTTGAAACAGGCGTTCCTTTGTTCTTTTGAAACGCGCGTCTCTTTGCCTTGGGAACGTGCGAGGGTTTAATAACCCATTAATTCTTCTCTTTGCTATTTTTCCCCCTTTCTTCATTTTGAATTTAGTTTTCTCAAAGATTTGGCTTCCGTTTCTTCTTCTCTTTTGCTCATTGTAACTTCACCCTTTTTTCTTTCGTTTTTCTTTCTTTGCCTGAGCCTTTTTTCATGCTTCCCTTTGTGGCGTCATTGGTGATTACTGGAGCTTCCTTTGATTTGAAAGGCATTTCCGGATTTTTGCCTCTTTGCCTTCAACTTTTTCGGCGCTTCCTCCTCTTTCAGGTTGGTTCCTCTTTCAGGTTGGTTCTATTCTTGGTGAAGTTTTGATCTCGCTTGAATTTATGTTGGAAAGCTTGAACCTTTTCGTATTACCATGCTTGGTTGTCACTGTGATGTATGTTTTTTGGTTTTCTTTCGACCTTATGTATGCTCTTGGGTGGATTCCCTGGTAGTTTAACACTTTAGGGTTTCACATGTTGTCGCTACTTTTTTATCGTACTTTTGATTTTGAGGGTTTATGAACTACTGTTTGCTTTTTTAAGAAAGATTGCTCCTTTGATGACTTTCGCCATGTTGATAGTTTTCTTTTTTGATAAACTTGTAGAAGATAACGATTTTCTGGTGTCTTGTTTTGATTCGCGTCGATGCTTGTTTGGAAGGGGATTATTTTGCTAAGAGTTTTGTTGGGGTGTAGCTTTGTAGACTCTTTTTTGAGTCCTTACTCTATCCCTGCCTCCAAAGGATACCCCTGGACCTTGGTGTGTGTCTTGGGGTTTTCCTTTTACCGCTTGTATTGCTCTGAGTCATGTTTGTCCGAGCTATTTTCTTTGATTTCACCCGAGCTGCTTTGATTAGTAATCCATTTTCTTTTTCTTGCTGTAAGATTAATTGGCCATGTCTTCTCACAAAAATATTATTGAGACGTCTTCTATGGTTCCTGAGGGGATGTCCGACTGGTTGGACTCCCTTGTGTTGATGTGTGTCTCCGTGGTAAATGCTGAGTTCTGTGCGGAGCTTAGAAAATGTCACCGAATCTGTAAAAATAGAGATCAGGAAAAGAACTATGAATTGGTAGCGCCTGATTCTGATGAACGGGTTTGCTTTCCTGCTCTGTGATAAATCACTATTTTATGGTTTATCTTGTGCTCAATTGAGTGGATTTTATCAACTCTTTACCCACTTATTCATAATATTTGCATGGTTTTATATTTTCTTCCTCATTTTATTCTATAATTGGAAACTTGCTTCACGAGCCTTTTAATTACCAAAAATTAATTTTCCCTTATCACCATTCGATGCCTTGATATGTGTGTTAAGTGTTTTTAGAGATTACAGGGCAGGAATGGCTTGGAGGATGGAAAGGAAGCATGCAAAAGTGGAAGGAATACAAGAAGTTGGAGAAATTGCTAAGCTGTCTAGCCTGACCTCTTCGCACTCAAACGGCTATAACTTTAGCTACAGAGGTCCAAACGACGCGGTTTTAGTTGCGTTGGAAAGCTAACGTCTGGGGTTTCGATTTGATATATAATATGCCATAGTTGCTCTGACGCTAGGTGACGCGATCGCGTGCTCTATGCGGACGCGTCGCAGTGACAAAAATTAGTGTGTTTGAATTCGCAACCAGCGAATTCTGGGCTGTTTTCGACCCAGTTTGCAGCCCAGAAAACACAGATTAGAGGCTATAAAGTGGGGAAATACATCCATTCATAATCAAGCTTTCACATTCACAATTTGAGGAGTAGATGTAATTTTTAGAGAGAGAGGTTCTCTCCTCTCTCTTAGGATTAGGATTAGGATTTCTCTTAGTTTTAGGAGTGACTCTCGATCCCAGGTTCAATATTCTTTTTATTTATTTTCTCAATTTAATTTATGAACATCTATGCCAGATTTAGTTTCTTTTGTTAATGCAATTCGAGGTATTTTCAGATTTAAGATTGCTTTGCTTTATTTATATTGATGCTTTTAATTTAATTTAGATATTTTCTCCCTTTTGGCTTTGGTCAAGTGATTGGTAGTACTTGAGTTATCAAACTCAGCAAGTGATTGAAATTGGCAGATTCTGCTTTAGCTAGGATTGCTCTAACACTAGTCTCTCCACAGGAGTTGACTAGGACTTAAGAATCAACCTAATCAGTCCACTTAACCTTCCTTTGTTTAATAAAGGCTGACCAAGTGGGATTAAAACTCAATTCTCTTCACACTTGATAAGGATAACTAGGATAGGAATTCCAATTCTTATACCTTACCAAGAGATTTTATTATTATTATTTTATTTTACTTGTCATATAACATATTCCCTCTTTGCTACTATGAACTCTCACCCATTTGGCTATGAGTCTGGTTACAATTATATTGCAGGAAGAGGAAATTACAATGAGAACAGGTATCAAGGTTGGAACAATCAAAGATGGGAGGAGCCACAAGGATTTGATCAACCCCCATGGCAACAACCACCTCCAATGGACTATCAACAACCACCACCATATGCCTATAAACCCTCTCCTCAACATGACTTTGGACCACCATACTCACAAGCCCCTTTTCACCATTCACCTCCATATGACCCTAACCCGTATCCACCATACCAACCACCCTATGAACTAAATGAACCCTCCTATCCACCCTAAACCTCCATGGAGAAAGCACTTGCCGATCTAAACTCTACTATACAAGCTCTCTTCGCCCAAATCAGACCACCAAATACCTTCAACAATTAACCCTCAAGCTCTAGTACACTTCCTTGTCAACCACAGAATGATCTCTCTATCCCATCACCACCATCCATGGAAGAGCACCCACATCTATCAATCCAAGAGCAACATGATCTCAATGATGCTATTGACATGGAACAAAAGAGAATGGATCATCTTCACGAATCCATACTTCATAAGGAGCTAGAGGAGGCCCTAAAGGTGAAGGTAGTAAAAACCCTTGAAGTCGAAGGAGTGGTTGAAGAATTAGTGAAGGAAGAATCAAGGGATCATCTCAAGGAAGCAGCGGATCGATTTCATGCAACTCTATATCAACTAAATCAAGCGATAAGTCAATTAGGTTTCCGACGCTCGGACACTCAAAGTGCTCCCATGGCTTCATGTGGGCAATCTAATGAAGAACATAGCATGAAGGAGATATTAGAAACTCCAGTGGACAGTACGGAGCATGACTTTATACTGGAACAAGTGGAGAAGGCTGTAATTATCGAAGAAGAAGAAGTGGTTGCAGACTTAGGAGATGCTGAACCTCCATGGGAAAGTCAGGTTATAGAACCTCCTTCCAAGGTGATTGAAATTGATGCTGAGGAGGGTGTACAACCTCCAAGGCATATCATGATTAAGAACTTGGAAGAGGTCGGTCAAGAGATGGAGAGTAAAGAAGAAAAAGCACAGCCTCTCATACCCTTGCTAATTAATGAAGAAGAAATTGAATTGGAAGAAAGCTACCAAGAGGAAGAGGTTGAAATTAAAGAAGTTTGCAACGAGGATTTATCCGCAAATTTCTAGACCACGCGAAAGACCTCTCATTAAAATGGCGCCGTTGCCGGGGAGGAAATCTGCCACGCTGGTTTTTATCAGAGAAGAGCACAAGGGAGTGGAGCTTGCAATTTCATTAAAAATACCTCCCCCTAAGTTGCTGGTGCACGAAATTGTGATCTCTGGTAATGGCTCCAAAAACTTGGTGCTCTAATCTCAATTCATAATTTGTCACAACTTCGATACAATTAACCAGCAAGTGCACTGGGTCGTCCAAGTAATACCTTACGTGAGTAAGGGTCGAATCCCACGGAGATTGTTGGTATGAGGCAAGCTATGGTCACCTTGTAAATCTCAGTCAGGCGGATATAAAATAGTAATGGGGTTTTCGAAATCTAGTAATAAAAGAAGGATAGAAATACTTATGTAAATCACTGGTGAGAATTTCAGATAAGCGTATGGAGATGCATTCGTTCCTCTGAACCTCCGCTTTCCTTCTGTCTTCATCCAATCAGTCTTACTCCTTTCCATGGCTGGCTTTATGCAAGGGCATCACCGTTGTCAGTGGCTACATCCCCTCCTCTTGTGAAAATGGTCCAAGATGCACTGTCACGGCACGGCTAATCATCTAAGGTTCCCGATCATGCTGGAATAGGATTCACCCTCCTTTTACGTCTGTCACTACGCCCAGCACTCGCGAGTTTGAAGCTCGTCACAGTCATTCAATCATTGAATCCTACTCAGAATACCACAGACAAGGTTTAGACTTTCCGGATTCTCTTGAATGCCGCCATCATTCTAGCTTACACCACGAAGATTCCGATTAAGAGATCTAAGAGAAACTCATTCAATCTAAGGTAGAACGGAGGTGGTTGTCAGGCACGCGTTCATAGGGAATGATGATGATTGTCACGCTCATCACATTCAGGTTGAAGTGCGAATGAATATCTTAGAAGCGAAATAAGATGAATTGAATAGAAAACAGTAGTACTTTGCATTAATCTTTGAGGAACAGCAGAGCTCCACACCTTAATCTATGGAATGTAGAAACTCTACCGTTGAAAATACATAAGTAACACAGAAAAACACACAAACTCATAGTAAAGTCTAGAAATATGAATTTAACATAAAAACTAATGAAAACATCCCTAAAAGTAACTAGATCCTACTAAAAACATACTAAAAACAATGCCAAAAAGCGTATAAATTATCCGCTCATCAGTTGCCATCATCCTTCACGACATTCAAGTGGGTAAAACTCATATCCCTTAGCTTTCTGATTCAACTTGAATATGGGCTACTGGAGACGGATGGTCAACTTAGAGCTCTTTGTGGCATTAAGAGTAAGAGGAAGATGGTCAGTGGTAAGAATTGTCCTGCAAGGTTCATTATGGTTGGAAGCTTTAAGTTTAAACGCAAGGGTTGGTTTAAAGCTCAATTGAATGGGTCTAGGAGGTTGTTTGGACGCTTCAGTGAGAATTTTAAAGCTGAACCACCCGGATGGAATCATGACAATCAACTTGAAGACGGGTGCAAAAGCAAGATTTGGGACCCCAGAATTCATTCCAACAATCAACACTCTTAGGGCCTTGTAACTTGCTTTAACTTACTTGAAGGCTTTCTGCGCCTAATTTGGGACCCCGGAGGTTACTGGAATCACAAACATTGGTGGAAATTCCTGGATGAGTTCAAGCACAAGCCACCATAACAGGGAGCTCACCAAATGTCCAACTTAAGGACTTTAACTAAAAGTGCTAGGTGGGAGACAACCCACCATGGTATGATCGTTTCTTTTTCAATTTTAATTCATGTTGTTTATTTTTATTTTATTTTAATTTTCATTGAACATGGAAGTTTTCATAGCATTCACATTAAGCATTGCATTCTGCATATTGCATTAAAAAAAAAGGGATTTTCGCACGCGACGCGTCCGCGTCGTATGTGCGTTGTGAAGAAAAGAAAGTAAACAGAAAGTCACGCGAAAGCGTGGCTGGAGGCGTGCCTTTAGCACAAATCACCCCACGCAACCGCGTCGCCCACGCGTCCGCGTCACCCACGCGGCCGCGTGACATGAAATTCGACGTCAAAAGGGTGCATAGCCGAAAGTTATGCTGGAGTGGTGCTGGATTGGTGCTGAACGCACAGCCTTACCACGCGGACGCATGGCTCACACGTCCGCATCATACCTCCATAATAGCCACTCACGCGATCGCGTCGATCACGCGACCGCGTCACCTTGGATTTTGGCAATACTAAGTTTCGAACAGAGAGTTGTGCGAGCGCGAGGGCAGCCTCGCGCCAGTAGCATAAACTGTGTCACGCGACCGCGTGACCGACGTGATCGCGTCAATCCGTATAAGTGCAAGTTACGCGACCGCGTGCCCCACGTGTCTGCGTCGCTTGCGCCGCACAGCTTATCCTAATTTGCCGAATATCTTATCTTTTCTTTCCCAATCCTAATTTTTCCTCCCTCCTTTCTTACTTACTTCTTCTTCCCTTCTTTCCCTTCTCATTCTTCTTATCTTTTATTTTATTTTACTTAATTATTTGAATATTTCATTCATTGCATTTTAATTTAGTGCATATTTTTATTTTCTTTTCTAAATTTATTTTTTTTTCTTTGGTGTTGAATTTTCTTATTTCACTGTTGCATCTTCTCTTGAAATATTTTGGGTGCTTAGTAACTTGTTTTATTCTGATTGGGTAACATTATTTAAATCAATGCTAATCTTTTATGATACTCGTACTTCTCTTGCATTGATATGAACTTATACTATCTTGCATTACCCATATTCCCCTCTCCTTTGTTGCAAATTCTGCACCACTGGTATGCCATGGCTTCTATTATTTTCTCACGTACATGTTGAAGCTTCCATGTAATTGAGACCCTTATCATTTGGCATTAACCCACCCATACTTCATTTATTTTCTTATCTTTACTTCTGGGTATATACTGTTCTTCTTTTTCTCTTCTTTCAGGCTGGCCACCGAAGACGAAAAAAGGGAGAAACTTCTAAAAGGGGAGACAAACAAGTCCATCTGCACAATCCTTGAAGGAAAGCATCTGTTGGAACAACCCATCCACCTGCACATCTCAGCATGCACCGAGGACGGTGCAATCTTTAAGTGTGGGAACAACCCGTCCACCTGCACTTTGAGCTTTTTAATCCCATTTATTCTATATTTTACCACATCACTAGTCTTAAGCAGAAAAACAAATTAAAAACCCCAATTGAATCTTTGGTTAGCTTAAGATAGAGATTGTGCATCATTTAAGTGTGGAAAAATTAGGGGAACATGGGTTAATAAGGGAATGTATCATGTTTCTAATTTATTCAAATATTGGGAATATGGGAACCTACTCATGTAAAACCAGAAAAAAAAATCCATGTGCATTGATAAGTTATGTTTGCTTTTATGATTCAAAAAAAAAAAGATTCATATTATAGCTCACTTGGCCATACATGTACCCTTACCTTTACCTCAGCCCCATAACAACCCTAAAAAGACCTCATGATGTTTGCATTGATATGCTAAATATTTGTTGATTAGTTAGATGAAGAACAAAGTTTAGAAAGCATGACTAGGGAAGAGTAGAGTGATTGACCCTAGACACTTGAGAGACTAGAGTGATATACACTATCAGTGAGGGTTCAGTGCTCAATTCTATGTTCCCTGCTTTCATGAGCTATCTTCTTACAAGTTTACTTGTCTTTTATTGTATAATTTGAATTAGTGAAATCTGATTTATGTTTGTCTTGGGAAACTTATTTACTTTTAACCAAGTAGGTAGAAACATTTTTTGTATTTAGTTGCATTCATATAGATAGGTTGCATTTCATATTAATCTACCATTCCTCTTCATCTTTATAGCTTCTCTTGAGCTTAGCATGAGGACATGCTAATGTTTAAGTGTGGGGAGGTTGATAAATCAGTATTTTATAGTTTATCTTGTGCTCAATTGAGTGGATTTTATCAACTCTTTACCCACTTATTTATAATATTTGCATGGTTTTATATTTTCTTCCTAATTTTATTCTATAATTGGAAACTTGCTTCCCGAGCCTTTTAATTACCAAAAATTAATTTCCCCTTATCACCATTCGATGCCTTGATATGTGTGTTAAGTGTTTTTAGAGATTACAGGGCAGGAATGGCTTGGAGGATGGAAAGGAAGCATGCAAAAGTGGAACGAATACAAGAAGTTGGAGAAATTGCTAAGCTGTCCAGCCTGACCTCTTCGCACTCAAACGGCTATAACTTTAGCTACAGAAGTCCAAATGACGCGGTTCTAGTTGCGTTGGAAAGCTAACATTCGGGGCTTCAATTTGATATATAATATGCCATAGTTGCCCTGACGCTAGGTGACACGACTGCGTGCTCCATGCGGACGCGTCGCAGTGACGAAAATTAGCGTGTTTGAATTCGCAACCAGCAAATTCTGGGCTGTTTCCAACCCAGTTTGCGGCCCAGAAAACACAGATTAGAGGCTATAAAGTGGGAGAATGCATCCATTCATAATCAAGCTTTCACATTCACAATTTGAGGAGTAGATGTAGTTTTTAGAGAGAGAGGTTCTCTCCTCTCTCTTAGGATTAGGATTAGGATTTCTTTTAGTTTTAGGAGTGACTCTCGATCCTAGGTTCAATGTTCTTTTTATTTATTTTCTCAATTTAATTTATGAACATCTATGCCAGATTTAATTTCTTTTGTTAATGCAATTCGAGGTATTTTCAGATTTAAGATTGCGTTGCTTTATTTATATTGATGCTTTTAATTTAATTTAGATATTTTTCTCCCTTTTGGTTTTGGTCAAGTGATTGGTAGTACTTGAGTTATCAAACTCAGCAAGTGATTGAAATTGGCAGATTTTGCTTTAGCTAGGATTGCTCTAACACTAGTCTCTCCACAGGAGTTGACTAGGACTTGAGAATCAAGCTAATCAGTCCACTTAACCTTCCTTTGTTTAATAAAGGCTGACCAAGTGGGATTAAAACCCAATTCTCTTCATACTTGATAAGGATAACTAGGATAGGAATTTCAATTCTTATACCTTGCCAAGAGATTTTATTATTATTATTTTATTTTACTTGTCATATAACATATTCCTTCCTTACTTCTAAAACCCCAATTTACAAACTCATAACCAATAATAAGAACATACCTCCCTGCAATTCCTTGAGAAGACGACCCGAGGTTTGAATACTCGGTTATCAATTTCAAAGGGGTTTGTTACTTGTGACAACCAAAACGTTTGTATGAAAGGACTTTTGAAGGTTTAGAAACTATACTTGCAATGAGGATTTATCCGCAAATTTTTAGACCACACAAAAGTTCCTCTCATCACTCTAACCCGGGGGGAGCGTCCCTTCTTTTATGCTTATGACTATTTTTTCAGCCAATTGAACATTACTTTTCCTTTCACTTCCTTTGAAACCGACTTGTTGTGGTCGTGTAACGTAGCTCCATCCCAGCTCCATCCGAACTCCTGGGGTTTTATCAAGATCTTTCAGTTGCTTTGCCAAGAGTTGGACGTCACACCTTCTCAGACTCTCTTTCTTTATCTATTTATTTTGACTAAGCCCAAGATTTCCTCAAAAAAGAAAACCTCTTGGATTTTATTTCGATCTTCCTAGGGACATAAAGTGTTTGCTATGTATGACGAGTCCTTTAGGGACTTTAAGAATTATTTCTTTAATGTCTGAGCTATTGAGGAAGCTCGACCATTTTTCTTGGAATCGAATAATGAACCTGCCTTCCCGTTGTGTTGGCAAAAGAATGTTGTGGTATCTCGATACTCGTGGGAGATGCTTGACGAGGTCGAGCAGGCTTTTGTAAATGTTTTGGAAGATATTTGGGGGGAACCTTCCCATCTTGATACCAAGAGATTTTTGGGGGACACCTCCTTAATCCGAACTATGTTGGGTATTGACCGACTTAATTTTGCTCTGTTTTACTTTGCTTCCTTTCTTTCTAGTTCGTAACTTGCTTCTTTGGTTGATTTTGTTTTTTCAGAGATGGCCAATAATAATGATTCCATTAAAGCCTTTAAAAAGGCGAGGAAGGCTACAGCTGCCCAGAATATCTCGGCCAAGGCGGCTGGGGAAGGATCCTCTCATGTTCTGCCAAAACAACCAGTACCGAGCTCTCCTGGTCCAAGGAGGATGACTCCTACCCCTCGGGTTCATGTGATCGATCCTCCCCAGACTTCTGCTGCTACCTCTTCTCCTACTGCTGTTCCTCCTCCAAAAAGACTGAGGACAGCTGAGCCCTTCAACCTAGATGCCCCCGATTTCGATGCTGTTGGGTTTGTTGATCAGCAAATTGGTCCCTATGGTGTCATTGCTACTGACGATGTTTCTCTTCTTCGTCATTTGGAGTTTATTACTCGGAGCAGTATCAAGATGGCACATATGGGAGCGGCTCTATACCGAACTGCCCAGGATCTTCCTATTTATGCAACAAGGGCTTTTATGGAGGAAGCCAAGTCGGAGTTCGACCGGATCAAGGGTTTGAAGGAGGAGCTTGAGGTGAAAGTGGCCAATTTGGAAAAAGAGTTGGAGGGTGAGAAGACTCGGGCAATTGCCTTGGCGGCTTCTGCAAATTTGTCTGAGGATATGGCGTTGAGGCATAAGGAGAGCTATGTCACAACTTATAGGGAGATGATGGATCTTAGGGATAGTTTGGAGTCTGCCCGAGCTGATTATGCCGAGCTTCAGGGTCATCTTGTAGGCAGTGTAAATTCTGCTTATGAGAATTTGAAGGATCAAGTTCGAGTTCTTGCACCCGAGCTTGACCTCACTCTTTTTAGCTTGGACAACATTGTAAAAGATGGTAAGATTGTCCCTGATGATGATGATGATGATGTTGACCCTCCTCCTGTGCCTTCTGCCAAAGTCTCTGTTGCCCCGCCTCCCTCAACTCCGGCAGCTGAAGTCGGTCAACCTGAGTCTGATTCTGACGTCCAGATCCTGAACCGGGATGATGGGACAGTAGATACGGTACTCCTTCTGACTCGTCCTCCTTCACCCCAGGATGCTGCTACTGGGAAGTCTTTGGGTCCTCTATAATTTTTTTTGATGTTTTGTATATAACCCGACCTGTGGGCTTTGAACTCTTTTTATTTTGTAGTTTGTGATTCTGACTTCTGGATACTTTTAGTTGCTTTTTTAGCAACTTTATTTTGAAAAAGCAAAGGTAGTTTTTCAAGCCTCTTGGGGTCGAGTTCAGGTGGCCTCTTGGGTCTTGTTTATTATAGCAATTTTATTTCTGCTTGTTGATTGCTTGCTTTAATAGGTATCTTTAGGGTGTTGGAATCTCGTTTTCCGACCTCTTTTGATTGCCTTCGTATTTTCAAACTTGTAGCTTGATTCTTTTGAGGTCATGGCTTTCTGGGTCCAACTTGAAGTCCCTTATAGCGCATGCCTTTTGTTGCCCGACTTCTTTATCTCGGTTTGTTCGAAGTTATTTCTAGTAATCCATTTTGTTTGGGCCTTGTCAGGTCTCTTTATATGGATTACTTTATTTATAACTTTCTGTAGCTTTGTCGAGCCGACTTGGCCCCTTCTAAGTTATTTTTTGGTAATCCGTGTTATTTGGACCTTGGTCAGGTCTCTTTCTGTGGATTACTTATTTATAACTTTTGGTATCTTGGTCGGGCCGACTTCGTTATGCTGGTCTCTTCTAAGTTATTTCTAGTAATCCATATTATTTGGACCTTCGTTAGGTTTCTTCTATGGATTACTTTTTATAACTTGTGTGATTTTGTTGGGACGACTTCACTATGTCGATCCCTTCTAAGTTACTTTTAGTAATCCATATTATTTGGACCTTTGTTAGGTCTCTTCTATGGATTACTTTTTATAACTTTTGTGATTTAATTGGGACGACTTCATCATGTCGGTCCCTTCTAAGTTATTTTTAGTAATCCTCTTTTTCAGGGCTGGCCAGGCCTCTTTCTTAGGGATTTACTTTTTATAACTTTTTTCTTAGTCGACTGGTCCGACTTCTTTATGTCGGTCCGTTTTTAAGTTATTTCTAGCAATCCATTTTTATTAACACCTCGTCAGGTCCTTTCTTATGGATCACTTTTTATAACTTCTTGCATTTAACCTATTTTGTCGCTTTTCATCTTTTGCCGATTTTGTAGAAATTGAGTTTGATCCTCGCTTGGTCGACCTTTGATGAATTTTGTTTTCATCTTTGTTGGTCTTTATCGTGATCGGGCAGCGAATTTGGTTTTCACTTTTGCCGATCTGTAGCTTTATAATCGGGCGATGAAATTTTGCGTTTCAGATTAATGCATCTTGATAAAGGATTTGTAGAAAATCTAAAAAAACTTTGTTCAAAAATAAAAAATATGCAAATATATACATGTGGGAGTTTTACCCCTCTAAGTTAGGTATTTCATGGATCTTGGCTTGGTGCCTCGTTAAAAAATCTTTTTATGGAAAAAGAGTGCACCTTATCCTAGGATCTTTATTACCTCCTAACTATAGTACCTCCTTAAGTTGCAGGCATGCCATGACCTTGGGAGCTCTCGTCCTTCGAGTTCGGATAGGTTGTAGTAGCCTCTTTCGAGTACATCTATGACTCGGTAGGGTCCCTTCCAGTTTGCTGCCAGCTTTCCTTCTCCAGGTCGAGTTGTTCCGATGTCATTTCGGATTAGGATGAGGTCATTCTCGGGAAAACCTCGCGGCACTACCTTTTGATTGTATCTTGAAGCCATTCAACATTTTAATGCCTCTTCCCTGATCCGAGCTCTTTCTCGGATTTCTGGAAGTAGATCGAGTTCTTCCCTTTGAAGTTGGGAGTTGGCCTCTTCATTGTAGTGGATCACTCTGGGTGATCCTTCTTTGACCTCCACTGGGATCATTGCCTCCATTCCTAAGCTAATCAGAAAGGTGATTCCTTTGTGGTGGAGTGTGGAGTTGTCTGATATGCATATAGGACTTGCGGGAGCTCTTCAGCCCAGGCTCCCTTTGCATCATGTAATCTCTATTTTAACCCGACTAATATGACTTTGTTAGCAGCTTCTGCTTGTCCATTGGCCTGGGGGTATTCTACGGATGTGAATTGGTGTTTTATGTTCAGATCGGCCACCAATTTTCTGAAGACTGCATCTATAACTTGAGTGCCATTGTCTGTGGTGATGGAGTATGGAACCCCAAACCTTGTGACAATGCTTTTATATAGGAATTTTCGACTTCTTTGAGTAGTGGCATTAGCTAGAGGTTTCGCCTCAATCCATTTTGTGAAATAGTCTACCCCCACGATGAGGAATTTGACTTGTCCGAATCCTTGATGGAAAGGACCGAGAAGGTCGAGTCCCTATTTTGTGAATAGCCAGGGTGAGGTTACGCTGATAAGCTCCTCTGGTGGGGCGATGTGAAAGTTGGCATGTTTCTGACATGGTGGACATGTCTTTACAAATTCTGTTGCTCCTTTTTATAGAGTCAGCCAATAGAATCCGGCCCGGAGTACTTTTTTGGTAAGAGCCTGTGCTATGAGATGGTTGACACAGATGCCACTGTGTACTTCTTCTAAAACTTCCTTTGTGTTGGAAGTCGGCACACATTTTAACAGTGGTGTTGAAATTCCTTTCTTGTATTGAGTATTGTTTATGATGGTGTAGTATTGTGCCTCCCGTTTTAACCTCTTTGCCTCCTTCTTATCTGTAGGGAGTGTTTCTGTTTTGAGGTAGTTAATTATGGGTGTCATCCATCCTTGATCCAGACCTGTTATGGCTAGGACCTTTTCTTCTTCCAAGATTGATGGGTTCTGCATCATTTCCTGGATAAGGCTTTTATTGATGCCCCCTGGTTTGGTACTGGCTAGTTTTGAGAGTGCATCAGCTCGAGCATTCTGTTCCCGAGGTATGTGGCGGACCTCATATTACCCGAGTTGTCTGAGCTGTTCTCTGGTTTTGTCCAAGTACTTTTTCATGGTAGGATCCTTGGCTTGGTAGTTCCCTGTTATTTGTGAGGTGACTACTTGTGAGTCGCTGAAGATGATAAGCTTTTGAGCTCCAACCTCCTTAGCCAGCTTCAAACCAGCTAGTAGTGTCTCATATTCGGCCTGGTTGTTTGAAGCAGGGAACCCGAATTTGAGGGAAAGTTCGATTTGGGTTCCCTAATCGCTTTCTATTATCACGCCTGCGCCACTTCCGGTTTTGATTGAGGAACCATCTATGTAGAGATTCCATTTTGTAGGGATTTCTGGGTTGTCTGTAAACTCTGCAATGAAGTCGGCTAGATACTGTGATTTGATGGCTGTCCGAGCTTCATACTGAAGGTCGAATTCGGACAACTCGACTGCCCATTGCAAGATTCTTCCTACTAAGTCTGTTTTCTGCAAAATCCCTTTTATGGGCTGGTTGGTCCGAACCCTGATGATATGGGCTTGGAAATATGGGCGAAGTCGTCGAGATGTTAGTATGAGAGCATAGGCAAATTTTTCTATTTTTTGATAGTTCAGTTCGGACCCTTGTAGTACTTTGCTGATAAAGTATATAGGTTGTTGTCCACTGTCGTTTTCTCGGACCAGTGCTGAGGCTACTGCCCGATTTCCTACTGCGAGGTACAATACAAGTGGTTCTCCTTCTCGTGGCCGAGTTAGAATAGGTGGTTGTCCCAAGAATCTTTTGAAATCTTGGAAGGCCTGCTCGTATTCCATCATCCATTCAAACCTCTTTTCCTTCCTTAGAGTGGCGTAGAAAGGGAGAGATCTTATTGCCGATCTAGTTAAAATCTAGACAAGGCTGCCAATCTTCCATTGAGTTGTTGTACCTCTTTGACACAAGTCGGGCTCTTCATGTCGAGTATGGCCCGGTATTTATCTGGGTTTGCCTCGATTCCTCTTTGCGTGAGCATAAAACCCAAGAATTTTCCAGCTTCTACTGCGAAGGTGCATTTTGCAGGGTTAAGTCGCATGCCATGTCTTCTTATAGTGTCGAATACTTGTGTGAGGTCGGACAGTAACGACTCTTCACTTTGTATCTTTATTAACATGTCGTCCACGTAGACTTCTATGACTTTCCCGATGTGGTCTGCGAAGACCTTATTCATTAATCTTTGATAAGTGGCTCCTGCGTTTTTGAGTCCGAATGGCATGACGATGTAGTAGTAGTTTACTTTCGGGGTTAAGAATGAGGATTTTTCTTGATCAGGTGGGTATATCGGGCTTTGATTGTATCCCGAATAGACGTCCATAAACGAGAGATTTTTTATCCGGAGGAGGCATCCACCAGAGCGTCGATACTTGGGAGGGGATAAGGATCTTTTGGACAGGCTTTATTGAGATCAGTGTAGTCGGTGCACATCCGCCACTTCCCATTTGATTTTTTCACCAAGACGACGTTAGCTAGCCATAGTAGGTATTTGACTTCTCTTATGAATCCTACCTCCAGTAGGGTTTGTACCTGCTCTTCCACAGCTTGGGATCATTCTGGTCCGAGCTTTCTATATCTCTGCTGTACTGGCTGAGATCCTGGATAAACTACCAACTTGTGGCATATTAACTTAGGATCTATGCCCGACATGTCTGCAGCTTTCCATGCAAAGAGGTCGATATTGTTTCTTAGGAACTGTATGAGGGACTCCTTTACGTTTCCTTTTAGGATTGTGCCAATGTTAGTTGTTTTTTCTGAATTATCTCCAATTTGGACTTTTTCTATCTCGCCTTCAGGTTGTGGACGAATTTCTTCCCGCCCTCGAACTCTCCCGAGTTCAATAGTGTGTATTTCTTCTCCTTTGCCCCTTAGGTTCAAACTTTTGTTGTAACAGTGGCACGGTGTCTTCTGGTCTGCTCTTATTGTAGTGATCCTTTCTGTGGTTGGGAACTTCATGCACAGATGTGGAGTCAAGACTACTTCGCCGAGTTGATTCAGCATTGTCCGACCTATCAGGGCATTGTAGGCTGTACTCACGTCGACCACGATGTAGTCTATGTTGAGTGTCCTTGACCAATTTCCTTTTCCAAAGGTGGTGTGCAAGGAGATGTATCCAAGTGGTTGGATTGGAGTGTCTCCGAGCCCGAATAGGCTGTTTGGATATGCTCTAAGCTCTTTTTCCTTTAGGCCGAGTTTGTCGAAGGCGGTTTTGAACAGTATGTCAGCCGAGCTTCCCTGGTCCACCAACGTACGGTGGAGATTAGCGTTGGCTAATATGATAGTGATGACCATGGGATCATCATGTCCTGAGATGACGCCAGCTGCGTCCTCTTTGGTGAAGGTGATAGTGGGGAGTTCGGGTGCTCCTTCTCCTCCTTCGACATGATATACTTCCTTCAGATGTCTTTTGCGAGATGATTTGGAGATTTCACCTCCCGCAAATCCTCCATGTATCATGTGGACATGTCGCTCCGGGGTACGAGGTGGTCGTTCAGGTCGTCTGACCTATTCGTCCCTTCTTCTTTTTCTTGGCTCATCTGATTTGTTGGCTAAGTACCGATCTAGTCTTCCCTCTCTTACCAATTTTTCTATGATATTTTTTAAATCGAAGCACTCGTTGGTGGGATGTCCGTAT
Source organism: Arachis ipaensis (assembly GCF_000816755.2). Lineage (NCBI taxonomy): Eukaryota > Viridiplantae > Streptophyta > Magnoliopsida > Fabales > Fabaceae > Arachis > Arachis ipaensis. The sequence goes on from NC_029792.2 coordinate 49,339,882, forward strand.
ATTCGATGGTATTCGCAGTATTCTGTCCAATTTCCTCCTCCTTTCTTGCTTTTGAGTGGGCGAGGTGGAGGTATTTTTCAGTGTGGCATACTTCTCGATAAATATCTACAAGAGACACCCGAAGGGGGGTGTATTTGTGATATTTCTTAATCTTTTCTCTATGTTGATCTTCTTTTTTCATGGATTCTTTATCCTTATCTCGGGAGGAGTAAGCAGATCCGGGTTTTGAGGTCTCTCCTATTCGAGAGTTTTCCCACATGTTGATGTATTTCTCTGCTCGTTCTTGCATTTCATTTAGAGATGTAGGATGTTTTTTCGATATGGAGTGACTGAAAGGTCCCTCTTACAGGCCATTGATGAGACCCATAATAGCTATTTCTGTTGGAAGATTTTGTATGTCCAAACATGCCTTGTTGAATGTTTCCATGTAACTACAAAGACTTTCCCGATCTCCTTGCTTGATCCCTAATAGACTTGGGGCATGTTTAGCTTTGTCCTTCTGGATGGAGAATCTGGCTATAAACTTTTTGGCTAAGTCGTCAAAGCTTGAGATAGACCTGGGGGGCAGATTGTCGAACCATTTAATTGCTGTTTTCATCAAGGTAGTTAGGAAGGCTTTGCACCAAGTTGCATCTGAGGCATCGGTGAGATACATTCTACTTCTGAAGTTGCTGAGATGATGGCTAGGATCTGATGTGCCATCGTATAAAGTCATGTTGGGAGGTTTGAAGTCTTTTGGGATTTCGGCCTTCATGATCTCTTTGGTGAATGGGTCTTGGTCTTTGTGGGGGCTATCTTCATGACTGGATCGAGCGGTCTTGGTTTTGAGATCAGCTTCGAGCTTTAAGAGCTTGTCCTCTAACTTTCGACGTCATCTTGTTTCTCTCGAAGGTCTCTTTCGGCTTCCCATTGATGTATAGCTTCTTGTTCCAGCTGTTTACGGCGATTCTGTTGCTCACAGATAGCTTCCAAAATTTATGTGTTTGGGGGTTGCTTATCTCCCCTGTTTTGAGGTGTGTCTTTGGAGTTGTGATAAACCCCAATTTTGTGGTTTATATTGTGTAGAATTTGAGGGGTTTTGTCAATATTTCTCACACTTATTCACAAGAAATGCATGGTTTTGTGTTCACTTCCTAATATTGCTCCATGATGAAAAACATGCTTATTTCACCTTAAAATTGCTATATTTTGATCCTCTTTTATTGCCATTCGATGCCGTGATGTATTTGTTGAGTGATTTTAGAATTAATAGGGTAACAATGGCCTAAAAGAGAGAAAGAAAGCATGCACAAAAGGAAGGAACATGAAGATTTGGATTTTGGGAAATTCAGGATTGGCGCGCACGCGCACTCCACGCTCATGCGTGGATGAGGATAGCTGGAAGTGGCGCACGAGGATGGACACATCCGCGCAGATCAGAGAATTCCCACTGACGTGCATGCGTACCTGGCACGCACGCATGGATCACAAAAGCAATCGGCGCGCACGCACGCATAACGCGTACACGCGGGAAGCTGCACGTGACCTCATTAAAGGAAATCGTGCCTGGCGATTTCTGAGGCTCATCAGGCCCAAATTCAAGCTGTTTCTGCATGGAAAAGACCCAAGGATGCTAGGGGGAAAGGGGAGGGATCATTCATTATTACACTAGACATAATTTTTTAGCTAGTTTTTGGTTCTTTGTTCTTCTAGAGAGAGAAACCCTTGTTCCTCTCTAGATCTAGCTTTAATTTGATCTTCCCCTGTGAATTCTGAATTGGATCTTGTTAATTACTAGTTTTAATTGTTCAATTTGAATTCCTTAGTATAATTTTGCTTTGATCTTGTGTTAGTTTTATGAATTCTTGTCAATTATCATTTTATACCCATTTCATGAATGTTGTGAATCTTGACTTGTTAATGTTACATTGATGATTTCTATGATTAATTGTGTTGTTTGAGTGATTGTATGTTGATACTTGTTAGTGGGTACTTGTTAATTTCAATTTAATTACAATTTGAACATGTCTTTTATTAATGCTTACCATGTGTTTGATGAATTGTTTACCTTGATTATGGAGTAATTTTCTTTACTCTTGGCCTAGGCTAAGAAAATTGGGTAAATTTGAGTCATTGGGTCTAATGGATTTGACCAAACCATTTGACGTACTTCAAGTATAGAAGTAGACTTAATGAGTTTGGTTCCTCATAATTGTCAAGATATGGTTGTTAGACAAGGATGGTGACCCCAATTCCCATGCCTAACCAAGAGTTGCTTTTATCATTCATATTTGGAAACCCAAATTTTTTATTACTTGTCTTAGTGATAGTTATTGGATGTTACTTTGTTAGTTTGGAATTGCTCATATCTTGCTTAGTTATTTGAATTAGTTTCTTGCAATTTAAGATTACTTGCTTGATAAGATTCCTAGTTTAAATTCTTGCTCATGACTCACAACCCTGGATTTCTAACCAATGTTGAAGCACATGTTTTCCTATTCCTTGTGAGACGACCCGAGGTTTGAATACTTCGGTTATTTCTATTGCGGTTGAACTTGTGGCAACCAAATCCCTTTCTAAATTTGATACTCGAGGATTGTTGTTGGTAGAGCTATACTTGCAACGCGACTTTATTGAGAAAATCTTTACCGACGCAACCCCGAGCTCACATCAAATTTTTGGCGCCGTTGCTGGGGAATGGTTGCAACATATGCCTTGATATTGGTTATGTGAATATGTGAATATTGTAGATGGTTTAATTGCTTTCAATACTTAGCTATAGTTTAGATTTCTTTTATATTTGTGCTATGACTCTCAAGTTTGATGACTCGGTCTCAACCGAATTCTAGCTTAGCCGATTTTAATCCTGAGACTGAAAGAACTTTGTTGCATACTCGGCAAGCTAGACGGCGGTTGGATTATACGGCTAGTACTTCGACCTCTCTTGAGGAACACATCGAATCACTAGGCGGTACTGAGAGTGACTTAGGATTCGCTACTTCCTATTCTTCTATTGGCACTAATAATACATCTTTGCATCCTACAGGTGAGCCACACATGGTGGAGCCATGGCGGATCACTTTGCATGAGCAAGGAGCTCCGGATATCATACGCCCATGAACCACCTCCTCAACGCAGCTTTGAACCACCATACTCACACGCCAACTACCACCATTCACCTCCATATGACCCTAACCCTTATCCACCCCAATTCCAACCCAATTAATCCCCAGAACCACCACCTTCCTATACACCATGTCTATATCCATCACCGGAAGAAACAAGGGAGCAACTCAAGGAAACATTTGAAAAATTTCATGCCACACTTCACCAATTGAATCAAGCGATAAATAGACTACCTTTCCGACGTTCGGACACTCAAGGAACCCCCATGGCTTCATGTGGAAAATCTAATGAAGAACGCAGTATGAAGGAGATACTAGAAACCCCACTGGACAGTACGGAGCATGATTTTGTACTGGAATAAGTGGAGGAAGCTAAAATTATCGAAGAAGAAGAATTGGTTGAAGACTTAGGAGATGCTGAACCTCCATGGGAATCCAGAATTGAGGAGAATTCCGTCAAGAATTTTGCAGTTGATGCTAAGGAGGATAGTGCACAACCCCCAAAGCAGGAATCTTATGAAGAGCTGGACGGAACAACTCCAGAGGCGAGTTTCCTTGACAATGATAATGAGTCAAATCTTCCTAGTAATGAACTTGCACCTGCAAGTGAATTCTTTGAGATGGAAGAATCTTCCCCAAGTGACTACGAAGATGATGCGGAGGTAGACTTTTCGCAACCTCCAACTTATGATTTGAGTGATGAGGAAGATATCGAAGACTTTGATCAAGACGTGGTTGGAATTAAAGAAGTTCACAAGGAAGTGGAGGAATTCACAGAAGAACACGAGGGAGTAGAGCTTGCAAAACCATTGGAAACACATATCCCAAGGCCATTACCGCCCAATACAAACTTCAAGTGGGTAAAATCCTTAGCTTTTATCTTTACTTTTCCACTTGAATATGGTTTGCTTGAAACAGATGGTCAGCTTAGAGCTCTTTGCGGCTTTAAGAGTAAAAGGGAAATGGTTCGTACTCAGAGCTGGTATGCAAGATTCAATAAGGTTCCACGCTTCAATCTGAAGTATAAGGATTGGTTTCGAGTTCAATTGAATGGGTCTCAGAGAATGTTTGGCCATCTTAGTGAGAATACTACTTCCAAACCACCCGGCTGGAAAAATGTAAATCGAGACAAAGGTGGATACAAAAGCAAGGTTTAGGATCCTGGAATCTATTCTGACATTCAACATCCCGAGAACCTGAGAACCTGTTTGAATTTACTCAAAGGCTTTACATGCCTAGTTTGGGACCTCGGAGCCTGTTGGCATTCCAAACAGTGGTGGAGATTTTTGGATGAATTCAAGCACAAGCCACCATAGCAGGAAGCTCATCAAATGTTCAACTTAAGGACTTTAACTAAAAGTGCTAGGTGGGAGACAACCCACCATGGTATGATCGTTCCTTTTTCAATTTCAATTTTATTTTATTCTATTTTCATTGAACATTGAATTATTCATAGCATCCACATTAGCATTGCATATTGCATACTGCATAATTGTATAAAAAAAATCACCCCACGCCTGGGCGTCGAATGGAAATCGGCATAAAGATCCAACGCCCGGAAAGTTGGGCCGGAATCGTACGGCTGGTGTGCCTTTAGCACAAATTGGCCCACGCGTTCGCGTCCCTGATGCAAACGCGTCACTCGCACTACGCACATCCCACGTGAAAACGTGAGCGATGCGTACGCGTCGCGTGGATTTTATGGACCCCATTGGAAACAGAGAGTTGCGCCAAAACGACATTGGAACTGTGTGTTTAGCACAATTTTCAACGACACGTTCACGTGCTCCACGCGTACGCATCCCTTACCTTTTACCTAATTCACGCGATCGCGTCAATGACGTGTCTGCGTCAACACCCTTTTCACCCAAATCACGCGATCGCGTGCTCCACGCGTTTGCGTGGATTCAAAAACACTAACCTCCCATTCACGCGAAACCCTACCCATCGCGTCACCCAAAACCCCCCACCCACCTCTGCAACCTCTCTTCTCCCATCCCCCAACCACCACCACTCCTGGCCGTCCAGACCCGACTGCCGCGCCGCCATCCCGACTACCGT
>NC_029792.2:49345108-49368881 GCF_000816755.2 Arachis ipaensis
CTCTCCCCCCCAAAACCCTTATCCACCCACAACCACCAAACCGCCCCTGCCTCCACCTCGGACCGCCGCCGCACCGCCACCCATCGCCGCTGCGTCACCACCACACCGCCATCATCTCTCTGAGCCTAACTCCTATTTCTACACACCAGGTTCCACCGAACACCGATTTTATTTTCTAATTAGTCAGTTAGTTGCATATTTTACAGTTTTTGTTCGAAATAGGATACTTAGAGATGCATGTTTTAGTGGATTTTAGGTGGTTATGTAGCTAGGATGTGGTTAGTAGATTTAAGCCTGATAATTGCACCGTTTCTACTACCTGTTTTTATCTGATTTGCAATTCTGAATATGCTGTGATGTTTCTGTTCATATGTTGCTCTTCATATTTGATGCTACTGTTGAACTGTTCTTTAATGTTCTTGCTATTTGTTAATCTTTCCAGCACCATTTAATTTCATATGAACTGATTTTTCCTGCTGTTTACTACCCGGGAACATCCAATTTTAGCCGGAATGCTGCCCAATTTTCTGCAATTTTATGGTTTAATCTACCCCCATTCATGCATTGGTTTGAAAACTCATTATTTTGCATTACTTGGCTACAACCAAACTAATTCATGAATGCACGGGCTAGCATTCTTATCCCTTTTTGTTCCCAGGGTAATAAATTCCTTATTGATGATTTCATTCTCATTTTACACTTACTTTATCTATAGGAATTATCATCAATAAACTACAATCCTTGCTTGAATATGAGTAGATTGTTCTTTAAGTTTGTGAATTTCTTGGTAACTAGGAAAACCATTCTCATGCCACTCACTTTAACTTCCTTTTTAACTCCTAACCAGTTTAGCTTTCTAACTTCTCTTTTTGATTTTTACCTAACTACATTAACTTTCTAACTCAAGGCATGATTACTGTTTTTCCTAATTAACTTGAATTCCACTTCTATTACATTTTGGATTGTGATTTTTACTCTCAAATTTTTAACTCGAATTCATTCCAAAATGTACTATACTTACCTCATTTCATGCTCCTATTGTTCTTTTTGCCTTTATTCTTACCTTGACAAAATCCTATTTGCCTACTTGTTTTCTTGCTTTAGTTCTTCAATTATATCTTGGAATTTCTGATTTTCAGGATGTCTGATCCTAAAAACAAAGGAAAAGGAAAGGCTACTACAGGCAAACGGAAAAGAGGAGAATCTTCTACCTCTATCCTGGATATCCTTCACGACAATTCCTGGTGGGAAAAGAACTTTACCCCTCAGGAAAAGGCCGACCAGCTCCTCACTGCCACAGATCAAGTCAAATTTGCAAACAGATACTATGAGCTAAAGTATCTAGTGTTTGCCACTTCTAGGAACCTCTACCTGGAGAGAACTCTTAAAATTCCAGAAGAACTCACCCAGTACACTTCCGAATAGATAAAACAAAGAGGTTGGTTCTTCATGGAAAGGAACTTGATAGAGGTCAATGTATCCTGGGTCAGAGAATTCTACTGTAACTATTTCAAGACTTCCCTGGATGCAGTGCACCTCAGAGGGAAACAGATTTTAGTCACTGAAGAAGCTATTGAGGATATCCTCCGGCTTTAGCCTAAGTCAGATCAGCCTGACGGTTACCAAAAGGCTAAAGAGGATATGAGATACATGAGATTTGACTGGGATGCAGTCAAGCAGAGAATAGCCCTTGATCCTAGTGCCCCATGGGTCATGGGAAAGAATACAGTGATGCCTAAGGGAATCAAGCTGATATATTTGAATGATGATGCTCGGCTTTGGCAGCAGATCCTAAGTAACTACATGATGTGAGCACTCATGAGACAGAGGTGCCCGCTGTTATGATCACCCTCATCTGGTGTGTGATGGAGGGTAAGGACCTATATCTTCCACATTTCATCAGGTATTATATGGCCAGGGTCCATGTCAGAGGCACTCTTCCTTTCCCTTATCTGATCACCCAGCTAGGCCACTGAGCTGACGTGCCTTGGGAGCTTGCTGATGAGAAGCCAACTGCTGCAGACTGCAAGAAGATCATTCCTCAAAGTAGGAAGTTTCTGGCATTAGGGTACATACCTCCTTTTCTCACTGCCTCGGGTGAGGCAGCCATATCTTTCGCTGCCCCTTCTGCATCCACTGCTACATCAGCCCCATCCACTACACCTCCACCTGCTCTTGAGCCCATTTATCATCTAGTGCACCACCTCTTCGCACACCTAGATAGTATGGAGCATCAACACAAGTGACGCTATGAGCACCTAAAGTTGTTGATTCGATCTGGCGGTGACATCCCCTCTGAGCCTGACACCGCTTCTGAGCCATCTGATATAGAAGCGGATGATCATGAGGAGGAGGCACATGCCCAGGATGAGCAGGGAGGACCTGAGCAGGCTGTGCCACACCATGAGGAGCCCCACCAGATCCAGGCTGCAGATCCGGAGATCCCTCTACAGACAGCGCCTCTGCATCAGTAGGCAGCTCCTCCGACACTTATCCAGACTACAGATCCTCAGCCTACCACCGAGACACCCACTGCCCATCCTTCCAGAGATGACACTTCTCACACCCAGCTTGAGTGAGCATCGAGGACGATGCTATTTTTTAAGTGTGGGGAGGTCGCCATCTTTGGCGTATCTTATTTTGGTGAACCACTTTTCAGACTCTCTTTATCCTATTTTGTTTATTTTTCTGTATTTTTATTTTTATTTTTATTTTACCTTATCTTATTTATCTTTCAGTACTTGCACATTTTGCTGTATTTTCACTTTATTTCTACATTTTGCACTTTAGTTTATATATATATCCTAGATATTTAGTTTAGCCTAGTTGCAATTTTAGTTATTAAGTTGTGATATAGAATATATAGATTAATTAGTTTAGTTTACCCTTTTAGCATACGATAACTTGGATTAATTGAAAATAAAAAGAGTAAACTAAAGACTTTAGTATAACAGAATCACAACAATCCACACACTGTATATATATAGCAATAAATGATTGGTTAATTTACACAATATTTTTCAAGTAAGAACACTAAGATTTTAAGAGCCACCCTAAGATTCACATTGAGAATAATGGGAACCTTTGATTTCTACTTGCATGACATACATAACTGATATATGGATTTTGAGTCAAAGAACACACAGCCTGTGAGTTTTTTAGCTTAATTTTATGGTTACATTCAACCATAAATTTCATTCCTGTATGTTTCGCACTTCTTTTCTATGCTTGTAATCTTAACTTTGTTTTAATCTATATGTCCAATATAGAATATAGATACACACCAAGAGATGATTGAGGCCATCATTTAAATTTTTCCTCACTTATCCCAAATAAGCTTACCCTTTTACATCACCCTTGTTAGCCCCCTTGAGCTTTTAATCCCCTCTTGTTCTATAACCACATTACTAGCCTTAAGCAGAAAAATAAATTAAAAATCCCAAGTTGAATCCTTGGTTAGCTTAAGATAGAAATTGTGATACACACTAAGTGTGGGGAAACGTGGGAACATGGGTTGATAGGAAAGGATTAAAGTAATAAAAGACTCAGGATTTTGGGAGCATGCTCATGTGAAACCAATTTGAATAAAAAATACCATGTGCATTGAAAATATTATGTTTATATTTCAGTTTAAAAAAAAATCCTTTTAGTTAAATAAGTAAATAAGGAGACAAAATTACCCCAATAATAAGTTTAGTGAAGAAATCAATGCACATGAGGTAAGAATCAAAATGAAATTGGTACATGAGTATGTATTAAGAAAGAGAAAAAAATGGGAACCCCAAGGAAGTTATAAATTATATAGAATATGTATATGTTAGGTGAGACCTTAGACTAATTTCATGTAGTTTTTCGGATGTTTTAGTTAAGTTTTTAGTATATTTTCATTAGTTTCTAGGAAAAATTCATATTTCTGGACTTTACTATGAGTTTGTGTGTTTTTCTATAATTTCAGGTATTTTCTGGCTGAAATTGAGGGAGCTGAGCAAAAATCTAATTCGGGCTGAAAAAGGACTGCTGATGCTGTTGGATTCTAACCTCTCTGCACTCGGAATGGATTTTCTGGAGCTACAAGAGTCCAATTCGCGCACTTCCAATTGCGTTGAAAAGTAGACATCCAGGGCTTTCCAGAAATATATAATAGTCCAGATTTTGCTCAAGAATAGATGACGTAAACTGGCATTTAACGCTAGTTCCATGTTGCAGTCTGGCGTCCAGCGCCAGAAACAGGTTACAAGTTGGAGTTCAACGCCAGAAATAGGTTACAACCTGGAGTGGAACGCACAAAACAGCCCAGGCACATGAGAAGCTTAAGTCTCAGCCCCAGCACACACCAAGTGGATCCCAGAAGTGGATTTCTGCACTATCTATCATAGTTTACTTATTTTCTGTAAACCTAGGTTACTAGTTTAGTATTTAAACAACTTTTAGAGATTTATTTTGAATCTCATGACATTTTTAGATCTAAACTTTGTACTCTTTGACGGCATGAGACTCTAAAATCCATTGTTGGGGGTGAGGAGCTCTGCTGTGTTTCGATGAATTAATGCAATTACTTCTGTTTTCTATTCAAACACGATTGTTCCTATCTAAGATGTTCATTCGTGCTTCATTATGATGAATGTGATGATCTATGACACTCATCACCATTTTTAACCTATGAACGTGTGCCTGACAACCACTTCCATTCTACATTAGATTGAATGAGTATCTCTTAGATTTCTTAATCAGAATATCCGTGGTATAAGCTAGAATCCATTGGCAGCATCCTTGAGAATCCGGAAAGTCTAAACCTTCTCTGTGATATTCCAAGTAGGATTCTGGGATTGGATGACTGTGACAAGCTTCAAACTCGCGAGTGCTGGGCGTAGTGACAGACGCAAAAGGATAGTAAATCCTATTCCGGTATGATCGAGAACCTACAGATGATTAGCCGTGCGGTGACAGCGCACCTGGACCATTTTCACTGAGAGGAAGGATGGTAGCCATTGACAACGGTGATCCACCAACACACAGTTTGCCATAGGAGGGACGTGCGTGCGTGAAGAAGAAGACAGGGAGAAAGCAGAGATTCAAAAGACAAAGCATTTCCAAAACTCCAACATATTCTCCATTACTGCATAACAAGTATTTATTTCATGCTCTTTTATTCCTTGCAATTCAATTTGATAAGTGAATTGTTTTCCTGACTAAGAGCTACAAGGTAAATTTCTTTTTTTAAATCCTTATTTTCTCTTTTTTTTTAATTTTTCAAAAATTTTATAAACTGATAATTGAGTTCTTCTGTTTGAGTTTAGTTTCATATTTTAAGTTTGGTGTCAATTGCGTGTTTTTATTTTCTTTTAAAAAAAATATTTTCGAAATTTGTGTTCTTTGTTCTTTCTTCATCTTCAAGTTGTTCTTGTTTATTTTTCTTGTTTGATCTTTAGTTTTTCTTGATCTGCATCTTTTCTTGTTTTTCTTGTGCCTTTTCAAAACATTAGTTTTCAAAAAAGTTTTATTCTTAGTTATTAAAAATAATTCTTCAAAACAAGTGTTACATTTACTGCCCAATATGCTAGAGCGTTGGTCTATGTTCTTGGTAATTGGGTATCTTCTTTTTAAAATCTTTTTTTTTTAAAAATAATTTTTCTATTAAATCTTATGCCAAACTTTAAGTTTGGTGTTTTCTTGTTGATTTTTCTTTGGTTTTCGAAAATTTTATTTTGGTTCTCCAAAAATTTTAAGTTTGGTGTTCTACCTTCATGTTCTTGTTGTTCTTGTGATTCTTCGAAGTGTTCTTGAGTCTTCCTTGTGTTTTGATCTTAAAATTTTTAAGTTTGGTGTTCCGTGGTGTTTTCCCTCCAAAATTTTCGAAAACAAGGAGCATTAGATCTAAAAATTTTAAGTTGTGTGTCTTTTGTGTGTTTTTCTCTTTCATCATAAAATTCAAAAATAAAAAAAAAATATCTTTTCTTTATTCTACTCATAATTTTTGAAAAATTAGCATTAAATTAGTCATCAAATTTAAAAAAATCATATCTTTTTCAAATCATATCTTTTCCAATCAAATCATTTCAATCATATCTTTTTCAAAACTTCCTAATCATTTTTTTCTCTCTCTCCATTTTTTGAAAATCTTCACCCATTTGTATTTATTTTATTTTAATTTATTTTATTTTTGAAATAAATAAATAAATAAATAAATAAATAAATAAATAAATAAATAAATAAATAAATAAATAAATAAATAAATAAATAAATAAATAAATAAATCACTGCCTCATATGGGAGTAGTATCAGTATACCCTCCATTGGAGTCAGTAGCTTTGAGTTAAATCCTCAGCTCATTATCATGGTGCAGCAAAGTTGCCAGTATTCCGGTCTTCCATAGGAAGAACCTACAGAGTTTCTGGCACAGTTTTTACAAATTGTTGACACAGTACATGATAAGGAAGTAGATCAGGATGTCTACAGATTATTACTGTTCCCATTTGCTATAAAAGACCAAGCTAAGAGGTGGTTAAATAACCAACCTAAGGCTAGCATAAAGACATGGAAACAGCTGACAGAAAAATTCAACAGTTAGCCGAATTCAAGGAGAGACTACAAAAGACAAGGATGGCTAATATAAATATGGAAGAACATTTAAAGCAAACAAAGCAGCAGCTGTCAAAACAAATAACAGAAGAATGCCAAGCAGTTCAATTAAGAAGTGGGAAAACATTAAATACCCCACCTCAAGGTAGCAGGAAGCCAAGAAATGAGCAAACTACCCAAATTCCATCTGAGGACAGTAAGAGCCCGGGGAAAAATAATTCTGGCGCTAAAACACCAGAAATTGGGTGGAAGGCTGGCGCTGAACGCCCAAACCATGCTCAGGACTGGCGTTCAACGCTAGAAATAAGCAAAGAACTGGCGTTGAACGCCCAAAGGAAGCACAGTTCTGGCGTTCAGACGCCAGGAACCGATTAAGATTTGGCGTCTAACGTCACTCCAGCTTCCAACCCTGGCACTCAATTGCCAGTGAGGGATCAGACACACACAAGTGCTGATGACAACCCCTCTAAAAGGGCTTCTTCAACCACTTGTGAAGGAAATAAACCTGCAGCAACCAAAGTTGAGGAATATAAAGCCAAGATACCTTATCCTCAAAAACTTCGCCAAGAGGAGCAGGATAAGCAATTTGCTCGCTTTGCAGATTATCTCAGGACTCTTGAAATAAAGATTCCGTTTGCAGAAGCACTTGAGCAAATACCTTCTTATGCCAAGTTCATGAAAGAGATCTTAAGTCATAAGAAGGATTGGAGAGAAACTGAAAAAGTTCTCCTCACTGAAGAATGCAGTGCAATCATTTTGAAAAGCTTTCCTGAAAAGCTTAAAGATCCCGGAAGCTTTCTGATACCATGCATATTAGAGGGTAATTGCACCAAGACAGCCTTATGTGATCTTGGGGCAAGCATCAACCTAATACCTGCATCCACTACCAGAAAGCTTGGTTTAACTGAAGAAGTTAAACCAACCTGGATATGTCTCCAACTTGCTGATGGCTCCATTAAATACCCATCAGGCATGATTGAGGACATGATTGTCAGTGAGCTCTAAGCAAACCGAAAAGAAAACTATCTCAAAAACTAAAAGGAAAGCTCCCCGAAAAACTTAAATCCTATGCTATTTATACACGTTCTTCAAATGGTCTTCAAGACTTCAATTGGGCCTTTGCTCTTGATGGAATTGGGTTGAGAGAGGCCTTGGTTGATTGCTCTTGGAGTTTGGGGAAGAACCGAATTGAACCAGGTTGGAATTATGAAAGCTTGAGTAAAAGTTGGAGTAAAAGTTAGGGGCTAACTTTTGCTCCAACTTTTCACATCAGCACCCTTCCTTGCTAATACCAACGTTGGGGCAAAAGTTAGGGGTCTAACTTTTGCTCCAACGTTGGCCTCCCCTTGCTTATTCATGGCGCCAACGTTAGCCAAAAATTTAGGGGCTAACGTTGGCGCAAACTTTTGCTAGTCCATGGAGTGTTTTTCATGCGCCAACGTTAGCCAAAAAGTTAGGGGCTAACGTTGGCGCAAACTTTTGCTCATCCAGGGAGTGTTTTGTGATGCCAAAAGTTAGCCAAAAAGTTTGAGGCTAACTTTTGCTCCAGCTTTTGCCCAAAAGTTAGCCAAAAAGTTTGAGGCTAACTTTTGGTCTAGCTTTTTGCTTCCTGGTTCATTTTCAATTAATCCAAAAGTTTGAGCTAAAGTTTGAGGCAAACTTTTGCTCAAACTTTTTGTCCTCTCTTCCTCCTAACCATTCCTTCTTGCTTCAACCTTTCTCCAAGCTTTCTTCACCTATCATTAATCAACCAAACACATCAAAGCTATGCTCAAAATCATGAGATATTCATTCTTTCATAATATGTGACAACTATAGCATAAAACGTCATGAAATAGCATGAATTCATATATGGTTGATTAAATCAAAGGAAACATGAAAATCTACCCAATTGGCTTGCTTATGGCTCAAGAAAGTGCATAATTCAGTTGAAAACAAAAGAAAGAGGCTAGTGAAACTAGGCTAAAATGACTTGTCATCAACAGGGAATTAGGAATTTACCAGGATCTTGTTTCTTTTGAGGTAATTTATGCCTATCCAATGCATTCAGTTCATTGGTGAGCAAGGGAGGTTTATCTTCCTAGGTCTCATTACCAAATAATTTGGCATTCAGCTTCATAATTGCACCAAGGTATTTAGCAACTTTCTCTTCAGTAATGTCTTCATTCTCTTCAGAGGATGAATACTCATCAGAGCTCATGAAGGGAAAAAAGAGGTTCAATGGAATCTCTATGGTATCTAGATGAGCCTCAGATTCCTTTGGTTCCTTAAACAGAAACTCCTTATTGGTCACTGAGCGTCCCAGGAGGTCTTCCTCACTAGGATTCACGTCCTTCTCCTCTTCTCTGGGTTCGGCCACACCAAGTAAGGTTATGGCCTTGCACTCTCTTTTTGGATTTTCTTATGTATTGCTTGGGAGAGTACTAGGAGGAGTTTCAGTGACCCTTTTACTCAGCTGGCTCACTTGTGCTTCCAAATTTCTAATGGAGGACTGATGAGCGGATAATTTATACGCTTTTTGGCATTATTTTTAGTATGTTTTTAGTAGGATCTAGTTACTTTTAGGGATGTTTTTATTAGTTTTTATGTTAAATTCACATTTCTGGACTTTACTATGAGTTTGTGTGTTTTTCTGTGATTTTAGGTATTTTCTGGCTGAAATTGAGGGGCTTGAGCAAAAATCAGATTCAGAGGTTGAAGAATGACTGCTGATGCTGTTGGATTCTGACCTCCCTGCAATCAAAGTGACTTTTCTGGAGCTATAGAACTCCAAATATCGCGCTTCTAATTGCATTGGAAAGTAGACATCCAGCGCTTTCCAGCAATATATAATAGTCCATACTTTCAATAAGGATTGACGATGTAAACTGGCGTTCAACACCAGTTCCATGCTGCATTCTGGAGTCAAACGCTAGAAACAAGTTGCAAAGTGGAGTTCAACGCCAGAAACACGTTACAAACTGGCGTTCAACTCCAAGAATGACCTCTCCACGTGTGAACTTCAAGCTCATCCCAAGCACACACCAAGTGGGCCCCGGAAGTGGATTTATGCATCAATTACTTACTTCTGTAAACCCTAGTAGCTAGTTTAGTATAAATAGGACTTTTTACTATTGTATTTAGGAATCGGATGATTTTTAGTTCAACTTTGGATCATATTGATCACGTTGGGGGCTGGCCATTCGGCCATGCCTGAACCTTCATCACTTATGTATTTTCAACGGTAGAGTTTTTGCACTCCATAGATTAAGGTGTGGAGCTCTGCTGTTCCTCATGATTTAATGCAAAGTACTACTGTTTTTCTATTCAATTCAACTTATTCCGCTTCTAAGATATCCATTCGCACCCAAGAACATGATGAATGTGATGATTATGTGACGCTCATCATCAATCTAGCTTATGAACGCGTGCCTGACAAACACTTCCGTTCCACATGCAAACAAGCTAGAATGAATATCTCTTAGATATCTAATACAGAGGACCGAGTTCGAGATATTAGAATCTTCGTGGTATAAGTTAGAACCCATGGATGGCCATTCCTGAGATTCGGAAAGTCTAAACCTTGTCTGTGGTATTCCGAGTAGGATCTGGGAAGGGATGGCTGTGACGAACTCCAAACTCGCGAGTGCTGGGCGTAGTGACAGACGCAAAAGAAGGGTAAATCCTATTCCAGTATGATCGAGAACCTCCAGATGATTAGCCGTGCCGTGACAGAGTATTTGGACCTTTTTCACAGAGAGGATGGGATGTAGCCGTTGACAACGGTGATGCCTTACAGAAAGCTTGCCGTGGAAAGGAGTAGGAATGATTGGATGAAGACAGCAGGAAAGCAGAGGTTCAGAGGAACGAAAGCATCTCTATACGCTTATCTGAAATTCTCACCAATGATTTACATAAGTATTTCTATCTTTATTTTCTGTTTATTTATTATTATTATTCAAAAACTCCATAACCATTTGATATCTGCCTGACTGAGATTTACAAGATGACCGTAGCTTGCTTCATACCAACAATCTCCGTGGGATCGACTCTTACTCACGTAAGATTTTATTACTTGGACTACCCAGTGCACTTGCTGGTTAGTTGTATTGATGTTGTTAATGAAAAACGGTTTATTAAGACGTGCGTACTGAGTTTTTTTGGCGCCGTTGCCTGAGATCACAATTTTTTGCACCAAGTTTTTGGCGCCGTTGCCGGGGATTGTTCGAGTTTGGATAACTGATGGTTCATCTTGTTGCTCAGATTAGGTAACTTTATTCTAATTTTAAGTTTTTGTTTTTATTCTTTTAATTTTCAAAAAAATTTTCAAAAAAATAAAATATATTTTTCTTCAGAATTTTTAAGAATGAATTCTAGTGTTTCATGAAGCATGTTGAAGCCTGGCTGGCTGTAAAGCCATGTCTAAATTCATTTGGACTGAGGCTTCCAAATCATCATTACAAGAGCAAGCTAGTTGTTGCTAATCAAATTTGTTATTGTATGACTGATTTGTATCTTCTAAGGCTTGGCTGGCCATTGGCCATGTCTAGTGTTTTGGACCGGAGCTTTCATTTAAAGCTTGGCTGGCTAGTGAGCCATGTCTAATTCCTGGACTGAGGCTTTAGACTAAGAGTGTAAGATTTCTGGAATTCATATTAAAAGTTTTGGAATCCTTATTTTTCTTTTTCACATTAATTTTTGAAAAATCCAAAAAAATTAGAAAATCATAAAATCAAAAATATTCTTGTGTTTCTTGTTTGAGTCTTGAGTCAATTTTAAGTTTAGTGTCAATTGCATGTTTTAAATTTTGCATAAAATTTTCGAAAAATCCATACAGTCATAGTGTTCTTCATGATCTTCAAGTTGTTCTTGGTAAGTCTTCTTGTTTGATCTTGATGTTTTCTTGTTTTGTATCTTTTGTTGTTTTTCATGTGCATTTTTGCATTCATGGTGTCTAAGCATTAAAGATTTCTAAGTTTGGTATCTTGCATGATTTCTTTGCATAGGAAAATTTTCAAAAATATGTTCTTGATGTTCATCATAATCTTCAAAGTGTTCTTGGTGTTCATCTTGACATTCATAGCATTCTTGCATGCATTCTATGTTTTGATTCATAACTTTCATGCATTGAGTTTTTTTTTTATGTTTTTCTCTTTCTTCATTAAAAAATTTAAAAAAAAAAGAAAAAAATATATATATCTTTCCCTTTTTCACTCATAAATTTCGAAAATTTGAGTTGACTTCTTCAAAATTTTTTAAAAATCTAGTTGTTTCTTATGAGTCAAATAAAATTTTCAATTCAAAAATCTTATCTTTTTAAAATCTTTTTCAAAAATCATATCTTTTCCATTTTTTTTATTTATTTTAAAAAATTTCAAAGATCTTTTTCAAAATATTTTCAAAATCTTTTTCTTATTTTATCATATTTTCGAAAATCACATCATCAATTAATGTTTTGATTCAAAAATTTTAAGTTTGTTGCTTACTTGTTAAGAAAGATTCAAACTTTAAGTTCTAGAATCATATCTTGTGATTTCTTGTGAATCAAGTCATTAATTGTGATTTTAAAAATTAAATCTTTTTCAAAACTAATTTCAATCATATCTCTTCAAAAATATTTTTTTATCTTATCTTTTTCAAAATCATATCTTTCTAATCATGTCTTTTCATATCATATCTTTTTCAAATATCTTTTCTAACTTCTTATCTTCTTATCTTTTAAAAATTGATTTTCAAAATTTGTTTCAACTAACTAATTAACTTTTTGTTTGTTTCTTATCTCTTTCAAAACGACCTAACTAACTATCCCTCTCTAATTTTCGAAAATACCTCCCTCTTTTTCAAGAATTCTTTTTAGTTAATTAATTGTTTAAATTTTAATTTTAATTTTAATTCTCCTTTAATTTTTGAAAATCATCAACTTCTTTTCAAAAATTAATTTTCGAAATTCCCTCTCCCTCATCTCCTTCTATTTATTTATTCATCTACTAACACTTCTCCTCACCCAAAAATTCGAATACCTTCTTCTCTTCTGAGTTTGAATTCTTCTCTTCTTCATTCTCTTTCTTCTTTTCTTCTACTTACATAAGGGAACCTCTATGCTGTGGTAAAAAGGATCCCTATTATTATTTTCTGTTCCCTTCTTTTTCATATGAGCAGGAGCAAGGACAAGAACATTCTTGTTGAAGCAGACCCTGAACCTGAAAGGACTCTGAAGAAGAAACTAAGAGAAGCTAAATTACAACAATCCAGAGACAACCTTACAGAAATTTTCGAAAAGGAAGAGGAGATGGTAGCCAAAAATAATAATAATGCAAGGAAGATGCTTGGTGACTTTACTGCACCAAATTCCATTTTACATGGAAGAAGCATCTCCATCCCTACCATTGGAGCAAACAATTTTGAGCTTAAGCCTCAACTAGTTTCTCTGATGCAACAAAATTGGAAGTTTAATGGACTTCCATTTGAAGATCCTTTTCAGTTCTTAATTGAATTCTTGTAGATATGTGATACAATTAAGACTAATGGTGTAGATCCTGAAGTCTACAAGCTCATGCTTTTCCCTTTTGCTGTGAGAGACAGAGCTAGAATATGGTTGGATTCTCAACCTAAAGATAGCCTGAACTCTTGGGATAAGCTGGTTGATGAGCGGATAATTTATACGCTTTTTGGCATTGTTTTTAGTATGTTTTTAGTAGGATATAGTTACTTTTAGGGATGTTTTTATTAGTTTATGTTAAATTCACATTTATGGACTTTACTATGAGTTTGTGTGTTTTTTTGTGTTTTCAGGTATTTCCTGGCTGAAATTGAGGGACTTGAGCAAAAATCAGATTCAGAGGTTGAAGAAGGACTGCTGATGTTGTTGGATTCTGACCTCCCTGCACTCAAAGTGCATTTTCTGGAGCTACAGAATTCAAATGATGCGCTTCTAATTGCGTTGGAAAGTAGACATTCTGGGCTTTCCAGCAATATATAATAGTCCATACTTTGAATAAGGATTGACGACGTAAACTGGCGTTGAACGCCATTTCTATGCTGCAGTCTGGAGTTAAACGCCAGAAACACGTCACGAACTAGAGTTGAACGCTAGAAACACGTTACAAACTGGCGTTCAACTCCAAGAATGACCTCTCCACGTGTAAACTTCAAGCTCAACCCAAGCACACACCAAGTGGGCCCCGGAAGTGTATTTATGCATCAATTACTTACTTCTATAAACCCTAGTAACTAGTTTAGTATAAATAGGACTTTTTACTATTGTATTAGACATCTTAGGATCTTTGGATTATCTTTTGATCTATTGATCACGTTTGGGGGCTGGCCATTCGGCCATGCCTGAACCTTCATTACTTATGTATTTTTCAACAGTAGAGTTTCTGCACTCCATAGATTAAGGTGTGGAGCTCTGCTGTTCCTCATGAATTAATACAAAGTACTACTGTTTTTCTATTCAATTCAACTTATTCCACTTCTAAGATATCCATTCGCACTTCAACATGAATGTGATGATTGTAACAGTCATCATCATTCCCTATGAACACGTCCCTGACAACCACTTCCGTTCTACCTTAGATTGAATGAGTATCTCTTGGATTTCTTAATCAGAATCTTCGTGGTATAAGTTAGAAACCATGGATGGCCATTCCTGAGATCTGAAAAGTCTAAACCTTGTCTGTGGTATTCCGAGTAGGATCTGGGAAGGGATGGCTGTGACGAACTTCAAACTCGCGAGTGCTGGGCGTAGTGACAGACGCAAAAGGATAGTAAATCCTATTCCAGTATGATCGAGAACCTCCAGATGAGTAGCCATGCCGTGACAGAGCATTTGGACCATTTTCATAGAGAGGATGGGATGTAGCCATTGACAACGATGATGCCCTTACAGAAAGCTTGCCATGGAAATGAGTAAGACTGATTGGATGAAGACAGCGGGAAAGCAGAGATTCAGAGGAACGAAAGCATCTCTATATGCTTATCTGAAATTCTCACCAATGATATGCATAAGTATTTTTATCTTTACTTTCTGTTTATTTATTATTATTATTCGAAAACTCTATAACCATTTGATATCCGCCTGACTGAGATTTACAAGGTGACCATAGCTTGCTTCATACCAACAATATCCGTGGGATCGACCCTTACTCACGTAAGGTTTTATTACTTGGACGACCCAGTGCACTTGCTGGTTTGTTGTGCGAAGTTGTGAAGTTATGTTTGGACCATGGTATTGTGCACCAGTTGTTGGCGCCATTGCCAGGGAGAGAACGAACAACAAATTTTACAACCCCAGGGATCACAATTTCGTGCACCAAGTTTTTGGCGCCGTTGCCGGGGATTGTTCGAGTTTGGACAACTGACGGTTCATCTTGTTGCTTAGATTAGGTAACTTTCTTTTCGTTTTCTTTTCACAAAAAAATTGTTTTCAAAAATCTTTCAAAAAAAAATTTTTCTCCTTTGTTTTCGAAAATTATTCAAAATTTTTAAAAATGAATTCTAAAGTTTCATGGTAACATGTTGAAGCCTGGCTGGCTGTAATGCCATATCCAAATTCTTTTGGATTGAGACTTCCACTTGTCAACATAAAAGGCATGTATATGAAGTTGGATGAAGTATCAGCTGTTATATGCCTGATTTGTATCTTCTAAAGCTTGGCTCGCTAGTAAGCCATGTCTAACCCTCAGATTGGAGCTTTAGACTAAGAGTGCAAGGTTCCTGGAATTCATATTAAAAATTTTGGAATCTTTATTTTTCTTTTTCACATTAATTTTCGAAAAAAAATAAAAAAATAAAAAAAATTTTATAGAATCATAAAAATCAAAAATATTTTGTGTTTCTTGTTTGAGTCTTGAGTCAATTTTTATGTTTGGTGTCAATTGCATTTTTTTTTAAAAAAAAATTATTTATGCATTTTTTCAAAAATTCATGCATTCATAGTGTTCTTCATGATCTTCAAGTTGTTCTTGGCCAGTCGTCTTGTTTGATCTTCATATTTTCTCGTTTTGTGTCTTTTCTTGTTTTTCATATGCATTCTCGCATTCATAGTGTCTATACATGAAAAATTTCTAAGTTGGGTGTCTTGCATGTTTTCTTTTCTTGAAAATTTTTCAAAAATAAGTTCTTGATGTTCATCTTGACATTCATAGTGTTCTTGGTGTTCATCTTGATATTCATAGTGTTCTTGCATGCATCACATGTTTAGATCCAAAATTTTCATGCATTGCATCATTTTTCTTGTTTTTCTCTATCATCATTAAAAATTCAAAAATAAAAAAATATCTTTTCTTTTTTTTTTCTCTCATAAATTTCGAAAATTTGGATTGAATTTTTAAAAAATTTTTAAAATTCAATTGTTTATTATGAGTCAAATCAAATTTTCAATTTAAAAATCTTATCTTTTTCAAAAATCATATCTTTTTCATTTTTCTTATTTATTTTTGAAAATTTTAAAAATAAGGAGCTTCCCTCTGGGGAACCAAAGGACTCTGAGGCCCATCTAGAGACCATAGAGATTCCATTGAACCTCCTTAAGCCATTCATGAGCTTTGATGAGTATTCCTCTTCAGAAGAGAATGAGGATGTTACTGAAGAGCAAGTTGCCAAGTTCCTTGATGCAATCATGAAGCTGAATGCCAATATATTTGGTAAAGAGACTTGGGGAGATGAACCTCCCATGTTCATCAATGTACTAAATGCATTGGATCAACTGACACTGCCTCAGAAGAAACATGATCCTGGAAAGTTCCTAATACCTTGTACCATAGGCACCATAACCTTTGAGAATGCTCTATGTGACCTTGGGTTAGGAATAAACCTCATGCCACTCTCTATAATGGAAAAGCTTGGAATTTTTGAGGTGCAAGCTGCTAAAATCTCATTAGAGATGGCAGACAATTCCAGAAAACAGGCTTATGGACAAGTAGAGGACATGTTAGTAAAGGTTGAAGGCCTTTACATCCCTGCTGATTTCATAATCCTGGATACTGGAAAGGATGAGGATGAATCCATCATTCTTGGAAGACCCTTCCTAGCCCCAGCAAGAGCTGTGATTGATGTTGACAGAGGTGAACTAGTTCTTCAATTGAATGAGGACTCCCTTGTGTTTAAAACTCAAGGTCAACCTTCTGTAAACATGGAAAAGAGGCACAGTAAGCTTCTCTCAAAACAGAGTCAACCAGAGCCTCCACAGTCAAACTCTAAGCTTGGTGTTGGGAGGCCACAACCAAACTCTAAGTTTGGTGTTGAACTCCCATATCCAAACTCTAAGTTTGGTGTTGGAAATTTTCAACAATGCTTTGAACATCTGTGAGGCTCCATGAGAGCCCACTGTCAAGCTACTGACATTAAAGAAGCGCTTGTTGGGAAGCAACCCAATTTTTATTTATCTAATTTTATTTTTATTTTTATTATTTTTCATGTTTTATTAGGTTCATGATCATGTGGAGTCACAAAATAAATAGAAAAATCAAAAACAGAATAAAAAATAGCAGAAGAAAAATCACACCCTGGAGGAAGGGCTTATTGGCGTTTAAACGCCAGTAAGGAGCATCTGGCTGGCGTTCAACGCCAGAATAGAGCATGGAGCTGGCACTGAACACCAGAAACAAGCATGGAGCTGGCGTTCAACGCCAGAAACATGCTACATCTGGGCGTTGAACGCCCAGAACAAGCATCAGTTCGGCGTTTAAATGCCAGAATTGCATGCAAAGGTGTTTTACATGCCTAATTGGTGCAGGGATGCAAATCCTTGACACCTCAGGATCTGTGGACCACACAGGATCCCCACATACCTCCACTCACCTTACCTCCTTATAATCATATATCACCCTTTCCCAAGAACCCTTCACCACTCACATTCATTACTCCCCTAAAACCATCATACAACCCACATACACCCACCCACTCAGATTCAAACCATCAACTCACCTCCATATCTTCTTCTTCTACTATTCTTTCTTCTTTTGCTCGAGGGCGAGAAATATTCTAAGTTTTGTATGGTAAAAGCATAGCTTTTTTGTTTTTCCAGAACCATTGATGGCACCTAAGGCTAGAGAAACCTCTAGGAAGAGGAAAGGGAAAACAAAAGCTTCCAGCTCCAAGTCATAGGAGAGGAGAGATTCATCTCAAGGGCCTATAGCTCAGTGGTAGAACATTTGACTGTAAATCAAGAGATCCCTGAGATACCTCAGGGGATACATTTTCCTCCACATAATTATTGGGAGCAACTAAGGATAGGAGCACCAAGAGAACTCCATCATCCTCCATGAAATTAGAGAAGATCAAAGAGCAATGAGGGAGGAGCAACAAAGACAAGGAAGAGACATAAAAGAGCTCAAGGACATCATTGGTTCCTCAAGGAAAAAACGCCACCATTACTAAGGTGGACTCATTCCTTGTTCTTAAATTTTCTGTTTTTCATTTTCATATGCTAAATGTTTATCTATGTTTGTGTCTTTATTACATGATCATTAGTGTCTAAGTGTCTATGCCTTAAAGTAGTGAATATGAATCCATCACCTCTCTTAAATGGAAAAAGTACATGAGTTTCAAATTTATCCTTGAACTTAGTTTAACTATATTGATGTGGTGACAATACTTTTTATTTTCTGAATGAATGCTTGAACAGTGCATATGTCTTTTGAAGTTGTTGTTTATGAATGTTAAATATGTTGGCTCTTGAAAGAATGATGACAAG
Organism: Arachis ipaensis; assembly: GCF_000816755.2. Taxonomy (NCBI): domain Eukaryota; kingdom Viridiplantae; phylum Streptophyta; class Magnoliopsida; order Fabales; family Fabaceae; genus Arachis; species Arachis ipaensis. The sequence goes on from NC_029792.2 coordinate 49,363,362, forward strand.
GAGACATGTTATTTGATAATCTAAAAAATCATAAAAATGATTCTTGAAGCAAAAAAAAGCAGTGAATACAAAGCTTGCAGAAAAAAAAATGGCGAAAAGAAAAAAATAGAAAAAGAAAAAGCAAGCAGAAAAAGCCAAAAGCTCTTGAAACCAAAAGGCAAGAGCAAAAAGCCAATAACTCTTAAAACCAAAAGGCAAGGGTAAATAAAAAGGATCCCAAGGCTTTGAGCATCAGTGGATAGGAGGGCCTAAAGGAATAAAATCCTGGCCTAAGCGGCTAAACCAAGCTGTCTCTAACCATGTGCTTGTGGTGTGAAGGTGTCAAGTAAAAACTTGAGACTGAGCAGTTAAAGTCAAGGTCCAAAGCAAAAGAAGAGTGTGCTTAAGAACCCTGGACACCTCTAATTGGGGACTTTAGCAAAGCTGAGTCACAATCTGAAAAGGTTCACCCAATTATGTGTCTGTGGCATTTATGTATCCGGTGGTAATACTGGAAAACAAGGTGCTTAGGGCCACGACCAAGACTCATAAAGTAGATGTATTCAAGAATCAACATACTAAACTAGGAGAATCAATAACACTATCTAAACTCTGAGTTCCTATAGATGCCAATCATTCTGAACCTCAATGGATAAAGTGAGATGCCAAAACTATTCAAGAGGCAAAAAGCTACAAGTCCCGCTCATCTGATTGTAGCTATGCTTCATTGATAGTTTGGAATTTATAGTATATTCTCTTCTTTTTATCCTATTTGATTTTCAGTTACCTGGGGACAAGCAACAATTTAAGTTTGGTGTTGTGATGAGCGGATAATTTATACGCTTTTTGACATTGTTTTTAGTATGTTTTTAGTAGGATCTAGTTACTTTTAGGGATGTTTTTATTAGTTTTTATGTTAAATTCACATTTCTGGACTTTACTATGAGTTTGTGTGTTTTTCTGTGATTTCAGGTATTTTCTGGCTGAAATTGAGGGACTTGAGCAAAAATCAGATTCAGAGGTTGAAGAAGGACTGCTGATGCTGTTGGATTCTGACCTCCCTGCACTCAAAGTGGATTTTCTGGAGCTATAGAACTCAAAATGGCGCACTTCCAATTGCGTTGGAAAGTAGATATCCTGGGCTTTCCAGCAATATATAATTGCGTTGGAAAGTAGATATCCTGGGTTTAGACGATGCAAAAGGGCGTTGAACGCCAGTTCTACGCTACAGTCTGGAGTTAAACGCCAGAAACATGTCACGAACCAGAGTTAAACGCCAGAAACACGTTACAAACTGGCGTTCAACTCCAAGAATGACCTCTCCACGTGTAAACTTCAAGCTCAGCCCAAGCACACACCAAGTGGGCCCCGGAAGTGGATTTATGCATCAATTACTTACTTCTGTAAACCCTAGTAACTAGTTTAGTATAAATAGGACTTTTTACTATTGTATTAGACATCTTAGGATCTTTGGATTATCTTTTGATCTATTGATCACATTTGGGGAATGGCCATTCGGCCATGCCTGAACCTTCATTACCTTCATTACTTATGTATTTTTCAACGGTAGAGTTTCTGCACTCCATAGATTAAGGTGTGGAGCTCTGCTGTTCCTCATGAATTAATACAAAGTACTACTGTTTTTCTATTCAATTCAACTTATTCCGCTTCTAAGATATCCATTCGCACTTCAACATGAACGTGATGATCGTGACAGTCATCATCATTCCCAATGAACATGTGCGTGACAACCACTTCCGTTCTACCTTAGATTGAATGAGTATCTCTTGGATTCCTTAATCAGAATCTTCGTGGTATAAGTTAGAAACCATGGATGGCCATTCCTGAGATCCGAAAAGTCTAAACCTTGTCTGTGGTATTCCGAGTAGGATCTGAGAAGGGATGGCTGTGACGAACTTCAAACTCGCGAGTGCTGGGCGTAGTGACAGACGCAAAAGGATAGTAAATCGTATTCCAGTATGATCGAGAACCTCCAGATGATTAGCCATGCCGTGACAGAGCATTTGGACCATTTTCACAAAGAGGATGGGATGTAGCCATTGACAATGGTGATGCCCTTACAGAAAGCTTGCCATGGAAAGGAGTAAGACTGATTGGATGAAGACAGCGGGAAAGCAGAGATTCAGATGAACAAAAGCATCTCTATACGCTTATCTAAAATTCTCACCAATGATATGCATAAGTATTTTTATCTTTACTTTCTGTTTATTTATTATTATTATTCGAAAACTCTATAACCATTTGATATCTGCCTGACTGAGATTTACAAGGTGACCATAGCTTGCTTCATACCAACAATCTCCGTGGGATCGACCCTTACTCACCAATTTGTGCAGCAGTTGTTGGCGCCATTGCCAGGGAGAGAACGAACAACAAATTTTACAACCCCAGGGATTACAATTTCATGCACCACTGGTCGCGGCTTTCTTAGCCAAGTTCTTTCCTCCTCAAAAGCTGAGTAAGCTTAGAGTGGATGTTCAAACCTTCAGACAGAAGGAAGGTGAATCCCTCTATGAAGGTTGGGAGAGATACAAGCAACTGACCAAAAAGTGTCCTTCTGACATGCTTTCAGAATGGACCATCCTGGATATATTCTATGATGGTCTGTCTGAATTAGCTAAGATGTCATTGGATACTTCGGCAAGTGGATCCATTCACCTAAAGAAAATGCCTACAAAAGCTCAAGAACTTATTGACATGGTTGCTAACAACCAGTTTATGTACAGTTCTGAGAGGAATCCTGTGAGTAATGGGATGCCTCAGAAGAAGGGAGTGCTTGAAATTGATGCTCTGAATGCCATATTGGCTCAGAACAAACTATTAACTCAGCAGGTCAATATGATTTCTCAGAGTCTGAATGGAATGCAAGCTGCATCCAACAGTACTCAAGAGGCATCTTCTGAAGAAGAGGCTTATGATCCTGAGAACCCTGCAATAGCAGAGGTAAATTACATAGGTGAATCCTATGGGAACACCTATAACCCCTCATGGAGAAATCACCCAAATTTCTCATGGAAAGATCAACAAAATGCCTCAACAAGGCTTTAATAATGGTGGAAGAAACAGGTTTAACAATAGTAAACCTTTTCCATCATCCACTCAGCAACAGACAGAGAATTCTGAGTAGAATCCATCTAGCTTAGCAAATCTTTGATCTATCTAAGGCCACTCTGAGTTTCATGAATGAAACAAGGTCATCCATCAGAAATTTGGAGGCACAAGTGGACCAGCTGAGTAAGAAGATCACTGAAACCCCTCCTAGTACTCTCCCAAGCAATACAGAAGAGAATCCAAAGAGAGATTGCAAGGCCATTGATATAACCATCATGGCCGAATCCAAGGAGGAAGGGGAGGACGTGAATCCCAAGGATGAAGACCTCCTGGGACTTCTAGTGATCAACAAGGAGTTTCCCTTTGAGGAACCAAAGGAATCTGATGCTCATTTAGAGACCATAGAGATTCCATTGAACCTCCTTATACCCTTCATGAGCTCTGATGATTATTCTTCTTTTGAAGAAATTAGGATGTTACTGAAGAGCAAGTTGCCAAGTACCTTGGTGCAATCATGAAGCTGAATGCCAAACTATTTGGTAATAAGACTTAGGGAGATGAACCTCCCCTGTTCACCAATGAACTAAATGCATTGGATCAACTGAGATTGCCTCAGAAGAAATAGGATCTTGGAAAGTTCCTAATACCTTGTACCATAGGCACCATGACCTTTGAGAAGGCTCTATGTGACCTGGGGTCAGGAATAAACCTCATGCCACTCTCTGTAATGGAGAAACTGGGAATCTTTGAGGTACAAGCTGCTAGAATCTCATTAGAGATGGCAAACAATTCCAGAAAACAGGCCTATGGACAAGTAGAGGACATGTTAGTAAAGGTTGAAGGCCTTTACATCCCTGCTGATTTCATAATCCTAGATACTGGAAGGATGAGGATGAATCCATCATCCTTGGAAGACCCTTCCTAGCCACAGCAAGAGCTGTGATTGATGTGGACAGAGGAGAATTGATCCTTCAACTAAATGAGGACAACCTTGTGTTTAAAACTCAAGGATCTATCTCTGTAACCATGGAGAGGAAGCATGAAAAGCTTCTCTCACTGCAGAGTCAACCAGAGCCCCCACAGTCAAACTCTAAGTTTGGTGTTGGGAGGCCACAACCAAACTCTAAGTTTGGTGTTGGAAAGTCTCAACAATGCTCTGAACATTTGTGAGGCTCCATGAGAGCTCACTGTCAAGCTATTGACATTAAAGAAGCGCTTGTTGGGAGGCAACCCAATTTTTATTTATCTAATTTTATTTTCATTCTTATTGTTCTTTCATGTTTTATTAGGTTCATGATCATGTGGAGTCACAAAATAAATAGAAAAATTAAAAATAGAATCAAAAACAGCAGAAGAAAAATCACACCCTGGAGGAAGGGCTTACTGGCGTTTAAACGCCAGTAAGGAGCATCTGGCTGGCGTTCAATGCCAGAACAGAGCATGGATCTGGCGTTGAACGCCAGAAACAAGTATAGAACTGGCATTCAACACCAGAAACATGCTGCATCTGGGCGTTGAATGCCCAAAACAAGCATTAATTCGGCGTTTAAATGCCAGAATTGCATGCAACGGCATTTTACATGCCTCAATGGTGCAGGGATGTAAATCCTTGACACCTCAGGATTTGTGGACCCCATAGGATCATCTCAGCATCTGTGGGCCCCACAGGATCCCCACCTACCTCCACTCATACTCTCCCCTCTTCTCATTCATCCTCTCTTCCCAATAAACACCTTTTCCCAAAACCCTTCAACAATCACCTCAATCTCTCTCTTCCCTATTACCCATTCACCACTCACATCCATCCACTCTTCCCCATAAACCTACCTCATAAACCCCACCTACCTTCAAAATTCAAAATCACTTTCCCACCCAAACCCACCCCATATGGCCGAACCTTAACCCCTCTCCCTCCACTATATAAACCTCTCCATTCCCTTAACCCCACTATATAAACCTCTCCATTCTTCTTCATTCTCACAAAACACAACCCTCTCTCCCTCTCTTCTATATCTTCTTCTTCTTCTTCTTCTTTTCTTTCTTCTCTTGCTCGAGGGCGAGCAATATTCTAAGTTTGGTGTGGTAAAAGCATAAGCTTTTTGTTTTTCCATTACCATTGATGGCACCTAAGACTAGAGAATCCTCTCGAAAAGGAAAAGGGAAGACAAAAGCTTCTACCTCCGAAATTCATCTCCAAAGCCCATCAAGACCACTTCTATGATGTTGTGGCCAAGAAGAAGGTGATCCCCGAGGTCCCTTTCAAACTCAAGAAAAATGAGTATCCGGAGATCCGACATGAGATCTAAAGAAGAGGTTGGGAAGTTCTAACAAACCCCATCCAACAAGTCAGAATTCTAATGGTTCAAGAGTTCTATGCTAATGCATGGATCACTAGGAACCATGATCAAAGTAAGAACCCGAACCCAAAGAATTATCTCACCATGGTTCGGGGGAAATACTTAGATTTTA
>NC_029792.2:49370616-49373831 GCF_000816755.2 Arachis ipaensis
AAAGCCCATCAAGACCACTTCTATGATGTTGTGGCCAAGAAGAAGGTGATCCCCGAGGTCCCTTTCAAACTCAAGAAAAATGAGTATCCGGAGATCCGACATGAGATCCAAAGAAGAGGTTGGGAAGTTCTAACAAACCCCATCCAACAAGTCAGAATTCTAATGGTTCAAGAGTTCTATGCTAATGCATAGATCACTAGAAACCATGATGAAGAAGAAGGTGATCCCCGAGGTCCCTTTCAAACTCAAGAAAAATGAGTATCCGGAGATCCGACATGAGATCCAAAGAAGAGGTTGGGAAGTTCTAACAAACCCCATCCAACAAGTCAGAATTCTAATGGTTCAAGAGTTCTATGCTAATGCATAGATCACTAGAAACCATGATCGAAGTAAGAACCCGAACCCAAAGAATTATCTCACCATGGTTCGGGGGAAATACTTAGATTTTAGTTCGGAAAATGTGAGTTTGGCGTTCAACTTGCCAATGATGGAAGAGAATGCACGCCTCTACACAAGAAGAGTCAACTTTAATCAAAGGTTGGACCAAGTCCTCATGGACATATGTGTGGAAGAAGCTCAATGGAAGATTGACTCAAAAGGCAAACCGGTTCAACTGAGAAGACTGGACCTTAAGCTTGTAGCTAGAGGATGGTTGGAGTTCATTCAACGCTCAATCATTCCCACTAGCAACCGGTCTGAAGTTACAATAGACCGGGCCATCATGATCCATAGCATCATGAATGGGGAGAAAGTGGAGGTTCATGAGATTATACCTCAAGAACTCTACAAGGTGGCTGACACGTCCTCCACTATGGCAAGGTTAGCCTTTCCTTACCTCATTTGCTACCTATGCAATTCAGCTGGGATTGACATAGAGGGAGATATCCTCATTGAAGAGGACAAGCCCATCATTAAGAAAAGGATGGAGCAAACAAGAGAGCCTATTCATGGATCTCAAGAGACGCATGAAGAAGCTCATCACCAAGAAATCCCTGAGATGCCTCAAGGGATGCACTTTCCTCCACAGAATTTTTGGGAGCAAATCAACACCTCCCTAGGAGAATTAAGTTCCAACATGGGACAATTAAGGGTGGAACATCAAGATCACTCCATCATCCTCCATGAAATTATAGAAGATCAAAGAGCAATGAGGGAGGAGCAACAAAGACAAGGAAGAGACATAGAAGAGCTCAAGGACATCATTGGTTCCTCAAGAAGGAAACGCCACCATCACTAAGGTGGACTCATTCCTTGTTCTCAAATTTTATGTTTTTCGTTTTCTTTATGTTAAGTGCATATCTATGTTAGTGTCTTATTACATGATCATTAGTATTTAGTAACTTTGTCTTAAAGTTATGAATGTCCTACGAATCCATCACCTCCCTTAAATGAAAAATGTTTTTAATTCAAAAGAACAAGAAGTACATGAGTTTCGAATTTATCCCTAAACTTAGTTTAATTATATTGATGTGGTGACAATACTTTTTGTTTTCTGAATGAATGCTTGAACAGTGCATATGTCTTTTGAAGTTGTTGTTTATGAATGTTAAATATGTTGGCTCTTGAAAGAATGATGACAAGGAGACATGTTATTTGAGAATATGAAAAATCATAAAAGTGATTATTGAAGCAAGAAAAAGCAGTGAATACAAAGCTTGCAAAAAAAAAAAAGCAAAAAAAAAAAAGGCGAAAATAAAAAGAGAAAAAGAAAAAGCAAGCAGAAAAAGCCAATAGCCCTTAAAACCAAAAGGCAAGGGTAATAAAAAGGATCCAAGGCTTTGAGCATCAGTGGATAGGAGGGCCTAAAGGAATAAAATCCTGGCCTAAGCGGCTAAACCAAGCTATCCCTAACCATGTGGTTGTGGCGTGAAGGTGTCAAGTGAAAACTTGAGATTGAGCGGTTAAAGTCAAGGTCCAAAGCAAAAAGAAGAGTGTGCTTAAGAACCCTGGACACCTCTAATTGGGGACTTTAGAAAAGCTGAGTCACAATCTGAAAAGATTCACCCAGTTATGTGTCTGTGGCATTTATGTATCCGGTGGTAATACTGGAAAACAAAGTGCTTAGGGCCACGACCAAGACTTATAAAGTAGCTGTGTTCAAGAATCAACATACTGAACTAGGAGAATCAATAACACAATCTGAATTCTAAGTTCCTATAGATGCCAATCATTCTGAACTTCAATGGATAAGGTGAGATGCCAAAACTATTCAAGAGGCAAAAAGCTACAAGTCCCGCTCATCTGATTGGGGCTATGTTTCATTGATATTTTGGAATTTATAGTATATTCTCTTCTTTTTATCCTATTTGATTTTCAGTTGCTTGGGGACAAGCAACAATTTAAGTTTGGTGTTGTGATGAGCGGATAATTTATACGCTTTTTGGCATTGTTTTTAGTATGTTTTTACTAGGATCTAGTTACTTTTAGGGATGTTTTTATTAGTTTTTATGTTAAATTCACATTTCTGGACTTTACTATGAGTTTGTGTGTTTTTCTGTGATTTCAGGTATTTTCTGGCTGAAATTGAGGGACTTGAGCAAAAATCAGATTCAGAGGTTGAAGAAGGACTGCTGATGCTGTTGGATTCTGACCTCCCTGCACTCAAAGTAAATTTTCTGGAGCTACAGAACTCCAAATGGTGCGCTTTCAATTGCGTTGGAAAGTAGACATCCAGGGCTTTCCAGAAATATATAATCATCCATACTTTAAATAAAGATTGACGACGTAAACTGGCATTCAACGCCAGTTCCATGCTGCATTCTGGAGTCAAATGCCTGAAACAAGTTGCAAAGTGGAGTTCAACACCAAAAACACGTTACAAACTGGCGTTCAACTCCAAGAATGACCTCTCCTCGTGTAAACTTCAAGCTCAGCCCAAGCACACACCAAGTGGGCCCTGGAAGTGGATTTATGCATCAATTACTTACTTCTGTAAACCCTAGTAGCTAGTTTAGTATAAATAGGACTTTTTACTATTGTATTTAGGAATCGGATGATTTTTAGTTCAACTTTGGATCATATTGATCACGTTGGGGGCTGGCCATTCGGCCATGCCTGAACCTTCATCACTTATGTATTTTCAATGGTAGAGTTTCTGCACTCCATAGATTAAGGTGTGGAGCTCTGCTGTTCCTCATGATTTAATGCAAAGTACTACTGTTTTTCTATTCAATTCAACTTATTCCGCTTCTAAGATATCCATTCGCACCCAAGAA
>NC_029792.2:49374815-49394272 GCF_000816755.2 Arachis ipaensis
TTTTCTATTCAATTCAACTTATTCCGCTTCTAAGATATCCATTCGCACCCAAGAACATGATGAATGTGATGATTATGTGACGCTCATCATCATTCTCACTTATGAACGCGTGCCTGACAAACACTTCCGTTCTACATGCAAACAAGCTAGAATGAGTATCTCTTAGATATCTAATACAGACGACCGAGTCCGAGATATTAGAATCTTCGTGGTATAAGTTAGAACCCATGGATGGCCATTCTTGAGATCCGGAAAGTCTAAACCTTGTCTGTGGTATTCTGAGTAGGATCTGGGAAGGGATGGCTGTGACGAACTTCAAACTCGCGAGTGTTGGGCGTAGTGACAGACGCAAAAGGAGGGTGAATCCTATTTCAGTATGATCGAGAACCTCCAGATGATTAGCCGTGCCGTGACAGAGCATTTGGACCTTTTTCACAGAGAGGATGGGATGTAGCCATTGACAACGGTGATGCCTTACAAAAAGCTTGCCATGGAAAGGAGTAGGAATGATTGGATGAAGACAACAGGAAAGTAGAGGTTCAGAGGAACGAAAGCATCTCTATACGCTTATCTGAAATTCTCTCCAATGATTTACATAAGTATTTCTATCTTTATTTTTTGTTTATTTATTATTATTATTCGAAAACTCCATAACCATTTGATATCCGCCTGACTGAGATTTACAAGATGACCATAGCTTGCTTCATACAAACAATCTCCGTGGGATCGACCCTTACTCACGTAAGGTTTTATTACTTGGACGACCCAGTGCACTTCCTAGTTAGTTGTATCGAAGTTGTGAATGAAAAACGATTTATTAAGACGTGCATACTGAGTTTTTTTGGCGCCGTTGCCTGAGATCACAATTTCGTGCACGAAGGACCTTGTTTCATTTATGAAACTTAAAGTGGCCTTGGATAGATCAGAGACTATATTTGCTAAGCTAGATGGATTCTGCTCAGAATTCTCTATCCGTTGCTGAGTGGATGACGGAAAAGACTTGCTATTGCTAAACCTATTTCTTCCACCATTATTAAAGCCTTATTGAGGCTTTTGTTGATCCTTCCATGAGAAATTTGGATGATTTCTCCATGAGAGATTATAGGTGTTTCCATAGGGTTCTCCCATGTAATTCACCTCTGCTATTACAGGGTTCTCAGGATCATAAGCTTCTTCTTCAGAAGATGCCTCTTGAGTACTGTTGGATGCAGCTTGCAATCCATTCAGACTCAGAGAAATTATATTGACTTGCTGAGTCAATATTTTATTCTGAGCCAATATGGCATTCAGAGTATCAATTTCAATAACTCCCTTCCTCTGAGGCGTCCCATTACTCACAGGATTCCTTTCAGAAGTGTACATGAACTGGTTATTTGCAACCATGTCAATGAGTTCCTGAGCATCTGCAGGTGTTTTCTTTAGGTGAATGGATCCACCTGCAGAATGGTCCAATGACATCTTTGATAGTTCAGACAGACCATCATAGAATATATCCAAGATGGTCCATTCTGAAAGCATGTCAGAAGGACACTTTTTGGTCAGTTGCTTGTATCTCTCTCAAGCTTCATAGAGGGATTCACCTTCTTTCTATTTGAAGGTTTGAACATCCACTCTAAGCTTCCTAAGCTTTTGAGGAGGAAAGAACTTGGCTAAGAAAGCCGTGACCAGCTTATCCCAAGAGTTTAGGCTATCTTTAGGTTGAGAGTCCAACCATATTCTAGCTCTGTCTCTTACAGCAAACGGGAAAAGCATAAGCCTGTAGACCTCGGAGTCAACCCCATTGGTCTTAACAGTATCACAGATTTGCAAGAATTCAGTTAAGAACTGAAAAGGATCTTCTGATGGAAGTCCATGAAACTTGCAGTTCTATTGCATCAGAGAAACTAATTGAGGCTTTAGCTCAAAATTGTTTGCTCCAATGACAGGGATTGAGATGCTTCTTCCATGTAAATTGGAATTTGGTGCAGTAAAGTCACTAAGCATCTTCCTTGCATTGTTATTATTTTCGGCCATGTCTCCTTCTTTTTCGAAAATTTCTGTCAGATTTTCTCCAGAGAGTTGTGCTTTAGCTTCCCTTAGCTTCCTCTTTAGAGTCCTTTCAGGTTCAGGATCATCTTCAACAAGAATGTTCTTATCCTTGTTCCTGCTCATATGAAAAAAAAGAGAACACAAAAGAAAATATGGAATCCTCTATGTCACAGTGTAGAGATTCCTTATGCAAGTATAAGAAGAAAAGAATATAAGAAGGAAAAGATAAGAATCCAAACATAGAGGGGAAGAGTGGGTTCGAATTCTTGAGAAGAAGAGAAGTGTTAGTAGATAAATAAAATAATTAGAAAGAGATGAGGGGGAGAGAATTTCAAAAATTAAATAAAATAAAATAAAAATATTTTTGTTTTTAATTTAAAATTAAAGTTAAAATTCGAAAATTGAAAAGGAAAATAAAATTAAATTGAAATTTAAAATAATTAGTTAATGAAAAAGGAATTTTGAAAAAGAAGATGGTGATTTTCGAAAATTAGAGAGAGAATTAGTTAGGTAGTTTTGAAAAAGATATTATTGAAATAGTAAACTTTTAAAATCAAACAAAAAGTCAAGTAGTTAATTGAAAAATATTTGAAAATCAATTTTTGAAAAGATAAGAAGTTAGAAAAGATTTTTAAATTGATTTTGAAAAAGATGTGATTGAAACTTATTTTGAAAAAGATTTGAAAAAGAAATTTAAAATGATTTGATTTTAAAAATTAAAGTTGATTACTTGACTAACAAGAAACAAAAAGATATGATTTTAAAATTTAAAGATTGAACCTTTCTTAATAGGCAAGTAACAAACTTAAAAAATTTGAATCAATCACATTAATTGTTAGCATTAATTTCGAAAATATGAAATGGAAATAAGAAAAAGATTTTGAAAATCAAAATTTAAAATTTTCGAAAATATGAAAGAAAAAATGAAAAAGATTTGATTTTTGAAAAAGATTTTAAAAAGATAGAATTTTTAAATTGAAAATTTGATTTGACTCATAAGAAACTAGATTTTAAAAATTTTTTAAAAAGTCAACTCAAATTTTCGAATTTTATGAGAAGAAAAAGGGAAAGATATTTTTTTGATTTTTGAATTTTTAATGATGCAAGTGAAAAACAATGAAAAGACTCAATGCGCAAAAATTTTGGATCAAAACAAATGATGCATGCAAGAACACTTATGAATGCCAAGATGAACACCAAGAACACTTTGAATGTCAAGATGAACACCAAAAACTTATTTTTGAAAATTTTTAAGAAGAGAAAAACATGCAAGACACCAAACATAAAAATTTTTAATGTTGAGACACTAACAAATTGAAAATGGATATGAAAAACAAGAAAAGACACAAAACAAGAAAATATGAAGATCAAACAAAGAAGACTTGTCAAAAACAACTTGAAGATCATGAAGAACACATGCATGAGTTTTCGAAAAATGCACAAATTTTAAAAACATGCAATTGACACCAAACTTAAAATTTGACACAAGACTCAAACAAGAAACATCAAATTTTTTTTCTTTTTATGATTTTATTAAATTTTTTGGATTTTTTTTTTGAAAATTATTTAGAAAAAGAAAAATAAGGATTTCAAAATTTTTAATGAGAATTCCAGGAATAATGCAATGTTAGTCTAAAGCTCCGGTCCAGGAATTAGACATCGCTTACTAGCCAGCCAAGCTTTCAGTGAAAGCTCCGGTCCAAAACACTAGACATGGCCAATGGCTAGCCAAGCTTTAGCATACATAGTTCAAGCATGTGAAGAGGGAGCCTCAGTCCAAAAGAATTTAGACATGGCTTTACAGCCAGCCAGGCTTCAACATACTATCTTGAAAACTCTAGAATTCATTCTTAAAAATTCTGAAGCCATAGAATAATTTATTTTTGAAATTTTTTTTTGAAAATATAAATAATAAAAACAAAAAGCTTAAATTAAAATAAAATTACCTAATCTGAGCAACAAGATGAACCATCAGTTGTCCAAACTCGAACAATCCCCGGCAACGGCGCCAAAAACATGGTATGCGAAATCGTGATCGTTCATTCCTTGGTAACGGCGCTGAAAACTTTATACGCACATTCATAATCTTAATTCTTTGTCACAACTTCGCACAACTAACCAGCAAGTGCACTGGGTTGTCCAAATAATAAACCTTACGTGAGTAAGGGTCGATCCCACAGAGATTGTCGGCTTGAAACAAGCTATGGTCACCTTGTAAATCTCAGTCAGGAGGATTCAAATGGTTATAGAGTTTTAATAATTAAAATACAAATAAAACGTGAAATAAAGATAGAGATACTTATGTAATTCATTGGTGTGAATTTCAGATAAGTGTATAGAGGTGCTTAGTTCATTCTGAATCTCCGCTTTCCTACTGCTTTCATCCAATCCTTCATACTCCTTTCCATGGCAAGCTTTATGTACGGCATCACCATTGTCAATGGCTACTTCCCGTTCTCTCAGTGAAAATGGTCCAAAATGCACTGTCACCGCACGGCTAATCATCTATCGGTTCTCGATCATACTGGAATAGGATTTAGTAATCCTTTTGCGTCTGTCACTACACCCAGCACTTGCGAGTTTGAAGCTCGTCACAGCCATCCCTTCCCGGATCCTACTCGGAATACCACAGACAAGGTTTAGACTTTCCGGATCTCAAGAATGGCCGCCAATAATTCTAGCCTATACCACGAAGACTCTGATCGTAGATCAGGAGGCTAAGAGAGACACATTCAAGCTTGTTTACATGTAGAACGAAAGTGTTTGTCAAGCATGCGTTCATAAGTGAGAATGATGATGAGCGTCACATAATCATCACATTCATCATGTTCTTGTGTGCGAATGAATATCTTAGAGAAGAAATAGGCTTGAATTGAATAGAAAAATAATAGTACTTTGCATTAATTCATGAGGAACAGCAGAGCTCCACACCTTAATCTATGGTGTGTAGAAACTCTACCATTGAAAATACATAAGTGATGAAGGTCCAGGCAGGGCCGAATGGCCAGCCTCCCTAAAGGTCTAAGATAGCATAAAACTGATCAAAGATTCCTAACACAATAGTAAAAAGTTCTATTTATACTAAACTAGTTATTAGGGTTACAGAAATAAGTAAATGATGCAGAAATCCACTTCCGGGCCCACTTGGTGTGTGCTTGGGCTGAGAATTGAATCTTTCACGTGTAGAGGTCTTCCTTGGAGTTGAACACCAGTTTGTAACCTATTTCTGGCGTTTAACTCTGCTTTGTAACCTGTTTCTGGCGTTTAACTCCAGAATAGGGCAAAGAGCTGGCGTTGAAAGCCGGTTTGCGTCGTCTAAACTCAAGCAAAGTATGGACTATTATATATTGCTGGAAAGCCCTGGATGTCTACTCTCCAACGCAATTGAGAGCGCGCCAGTTGGACTCTTGTAGCTCCAGAAAATCCACTTTGAGTGCAGGGAGGTCAAAATCCAACAGCATCTGCAGTCCTTCTTCAACCTCTGAATCTGATTTTTGCTCAAGTCCCTCAATTTCAGCCAGAAATTACCTGAAATCACAGAAAAACATACAAACTCATAGTAAAGTCTAGAAATGTAAATTTTATTTAAAAAATAATAAAAATATACCAAAAACTAACTAAATCATACTAAAAACTATGTAAAAATAATGCCAAAAAGCGTATAAATTATCCGCTCATCACTCACACATCAAACACCAAACTTGAATTGTTGCTTGTCCTCAAGCAACCAAACTAATATAAGCTTAGGATGTGAATTTTCATGAGAATGAGAGTTTGATTAAGCTCATGTCTCTTCTTATAGTGGGGTTTACAACTGCAACCTTGAATAGTTTTGGCATCTCACTCTCCTTTGAACCAGAAGGATGTCAGTATCATTCGGAATTAGAATCCGGATAATATTATGAATTCTCTGATCTTTTGTAACTTAATTTAACCCTTGAACACAGCAATTTTTCTTTTCTTTGGTGCTTTGCACCTTGAGCCTAGCCGTGACTTTAAATGTTTTGTCTCAAGCTTCACTTGACATAGAAACACCACAAGCACTTAACTGGGAAACTCTCTTTAAGTTCTGATTTTTCTTTCAGTTACTCCCAGACAGTGGTGCTCAAAGCCTTTGGCATACTCTGCTAATTGCAATTGATCTTGACTCTAAATATTTTGTCTCAAGGATTACTTGACACAAGAACACCACAAGCATGTGACTAGGGAAACAACTCTTTGAGCTTTTAATCATGTCTGACCTCCCTAGTCATTGATGCTCAGAGCCTTGGACCTTGCTTTTATATCTTTTTTTTGCTGTTTCTTTTGCTTCAAGGATTAAATTTTTGTTTATTTCAGAGAAGTCATAATACTTCTCTAAATTCCAGTTCCTTGTACATCAACATTCTTTGGTTCAAATTTAAATATGCACTGTTCATGTCATGCATTCAGAGTCACAGAAAATACCACCACATTTAAGTGAATAATAAGACTACTCTTTAATATAAACTCAATCTCATGCAAAACATCACTTCTTTTTCTTTTTCTTTAGATTCAAGTTCAGTGAGTGGTACATGAGACAAATAATAGAATGAAATTAATTCTAAGAACTTAAAGTACTAAAGACCATGCAGGCAATCAAAACAACAGAAAATAGAAAACAACAAAATAAGAACGGAAGAGGAATATAATGAAAGGAACTCAACCACTTCAGTCGTGCTAGTGGCCGTCTCATTCCTCCATGAAGAACATTCATCTCCCTTTGGTGCTATTTAAAATAAGCAGAAAAGCCATAAGCGTAGCGACAACACCAAACTTAAAGGTTTGCTTGTCCTCAAGCAAAGAAGAACTGAAAACAAAAACAAATAGTATGATGAAAGAAGAATAAAAGGATAAAAGAACAAGAGAGAATTAGGATTGGGGGGTAGATGAATTGAAATCAGGCACTGAGGGGTTTAATTTGGGTGGCGCATGCGACGCGTACGCGTAAGGCACGCGTACGCGTGGATCGCGCTAATTTCAAGTGACGCGTACGCGTCCCGTCTGGGACGCGTATGCATGGTGATGTGCATAAACTTAATATGCTACGATTTAGGAAATTGCACGATCGGCAAAATTCCTTCCGGCAAGTGCACCGGTTATCGTCAAGTAAAAACTCACAATAGAGTGAGGTCGAATCCCACAAGGATTGGTTGAGTGAGCAATTCGGATTAGAAGTATGTTCTAGTTGAGCGGAATCAAGATTTAGAGAATTACAATAGAGCTCCCTAACCCAATGAAAGCGGTTTAGTGAGTCATAGCTCTGAATTCAATTACAAAACTAAAAGAAAATGATCCAAAGTTCTCCGTGTAAAAATTCTCTCCCTAACTAACTTAAATTCTATCCTATTTATACACTTTCTAAATTGAGCTTCTGTTGTGTTTCTTGGGCTTTGAGGCCTTTCCCTGATTTCCTTTTGCTTTGGGTTTATGGTCCATAATCCTGATGAGGCTGTGATCCAATTCTGTAACATTCATTGAGCAAACTTAGTGATAAACAAGTAATGACACAAGACTCAACAAATTAAAGCTCCAGACTCATCAATTCTTCAGGCCCAATCCCATAAACATGATATTCAATTGGGTTTCATACCATAATACGTTTAAGTTAATGTTTGTGCTCAAATGCTAACTTAAACTTCAATATATTTGGCCCAGAAACCCCTTTCAAAAAGTGGCGTTTAAGTTGAAGTTTATGTTTCAGTTTAAGGTTAAACTGAAACTTAAACGTGGAAATTGAAGAAAGCAACCTAGGAGTGTGAAATGTCGAACACGTTTAAGCTTCAGTTTAAGGTTAAACTGAAGCTTAAACGTGGAAATGAAGAAAGCAACCCTGGAGGGGCAATTGGGTCGAACACGTTTAAGCTTCAGTTTAAGGTTAAACTGAAGCTTAAACGTGGAAATGAGAAAGCAACCCTGGAGGAGAGAAATAGTCGAAAACGTTTAAGCTCCAGTTTAACCTTAAACTGGAGCTTAAACGTGTTCGACACAATCTCTCACCAATCATACTGTTTGGATGGTTCATTGCTTTGTTATTCATTTAACCATTCTTGGTTACTTTAAGCTCAAGAAAATGCATAAAACAACTAAAACTAACAGAAAAATGCTAGTGAAACTAGCCTAAGATGCCTTGGCATCACATGGATGGCCAGGATTGGAGAACGATGCGCACACGTCAGGGACGCGTACGCGTGGTGGGGCTTGTGCGCCCAGCACAGTTCCAGCCCCAAGCCAACACAACTTTCTGCCCAAACACTCATTGACGCCCATTTTCAGGGTCACGTGTACGCATCATGTGCACAGACGCGTGGGTGGCAAAAATCACAAACGACACGCACGCATGGGGTATGCGTACGCATAGACTGTTTGTGCACAAAACATAGTTCCAGCGCCACTCCCGCTCAACTCTCTGTTCACTTTTATTTTTCACACACACACATATGACGCGTACGCGTCGTGTGCTCGTTTTTTTTTTAAATATTCGGTTCCTGTTCTAAAGTAGCTGCATGATCAGAAAAATAGTAAAAACTCAATAGAATCAAATAAGTAAGAAAACTACTATAAAAAATAACTAAGGATACGAAATCATTGGGTTGCCTCCCGACAAGCACTTCTTTACCATCACTAGCTTGACGGTCAGCTCCTCTAAGGAGGAAGATCATAGGGGCTCAGCTCTTCACCCCTTACTTTGAACTTCTTTCCTGTGTCTCCATAAATTAGCTCAATATGCTCCAAAGAGAGGATTCTGTTTACTGTATAAATCCATACGGGATTCCTAGTCAACACCACCTTCATTCCTGGGGAGAAACCTTCAGTGGGGATCTTTTTGTTTCTCCATCCCCTTGGTATTTTCTTCTTTTTGGGAACCTCTTCCTTGGTGGATGATGCATTCCTGACACCAAACTTAGGGTTGATGTTAGGAGGAATTTTATTGATTGTCACCAAAGGAGGTTTGAGTCACCGATTCTACTATCCGTCATCAGGGGGTGCTTGAAGGTTTGGATCAATAAGCTCAGTCTGCATGCACCTTTCTTCTTTACCTCCTGAATTTATATCTTTGAGGACATGAAAGACCAATTTCTCATTATGCACTCTGAGCACTAATTCACCCACTTCTACATCCATTAGAGCTCTCCCAGTGCCTAGGAATGGTCTTCCTAGAATTATAGAGGCATTCTCATCCTCCCCTGTGTCAAGAATCACAAAATCTGCTGGGAGGAAGAACTTACCCACTTTAACCAAGATATTTTCCACTAATCCGTATGCAGGCTTCATAGATTTGTCTTCCATATGTAATGCTTTCCCTGTGGGTTGTGCCTCTTGGATTTGCAGCTTCTTCATCACAGACAAGGGCATTAAGTTGATGCTTGCTCGAAGATCACATAATGCTTTCTCAAAGGTTGTGCACCCAATGGTGCATGGAATTTGGAAGATCCCTGGATCCGGCATCTTCCTTGGCAAGTTATTATGAATGATGGCACTGTATTCTTTAGTCAGGACCACTGTCTCATCTCCCTTTAAAGGCTTTTTCTTTGACAACAACTCCTTCATGAATTTGACATAGAGAGGCATTTTCTCTAAAATCTCAGCAAAAGGAATATTGATTTGTAACTTTCTGAAGACCTCCAAGAACATTGAAAACTGCTTGTCCTTGGTCTCCTTTTGAAGACTCTGAGGATTTGGCATTTTAGGCTTGTACTCAGGAGCCTTTGGCAATGTAGGATAACTGTCAAGAGAGTCTGGGAATGGGTTGTCCGCACGCTTTGGAGGGACGTGCTCTACTTCTTCCTTCTTCTCATCTGAAGCTTCTTTTTCAACTAACTCTTCATTGACCTTGGTATCAGAGCCGGCTACTTTACCACTTCTCAATTGAATAACCTTGCAATATTCTTTTTCAACTGGCTCCTCATTAACTTGTGCTTCTGTACTTGCCACTTGTCCACTTATCAAGGTGATAGCCTTGCATTCCTCTCTTGGATTTGGAATTGTGTTACCAGGAAGGCTATTAGTGGTCCTCTGATCAATTTCATTAATTTTCATCGCTAGTTGACCCATCTGAATCTCCAAGTTGTTGATGGATGCTCTGGTTTTCTGTCTAAAACTTGCCAATATTGCTTCCAAATCATTGTTCTGCTGGGACTGAGAAGTTGCTTGCTGAGATGACTGAAACTGGTGGTTATTAAAATTTTTTTGGTGAAAACCACCCTGAGAATTATTATTAAAATTCTGTGGCCTCTGAGGTTACTCTCTCCACCCAAAGTTTGGGTGATTTCTCCACCCCTGATTGTAGGTCTGAGAATAGGGATCATTATTGGGGTTTCTAGGAGCACTCCCTATGTAATTGACCTGTTTAGAAGAGGATTGAGCATAACCATAATTATCATTTTGCACAAAATTACCTGTCATATCATAAGAGAGCTCTTGAGGTGGATTTTGGGTGTTGATAGTTGAGACTTGCATTCCACCCATCTGCTGAGTAAATAGATTTATTTGCTGAGACATAAGCTTATTCTGAGCAAGAAGAGCATTAAGGGCTTCTACTTCCATAACACCTTTCTTCTGAGGAGTCTCAGAGTTCACAGGATTCCTGTTAGATGAGTATAAATATTGGTTGCTAGCAACCAATTCAATTAGCTCAATAGTCTCCTCCGGTGTCTTCTTCTTGTGCAATGAACCACCTACAGAATTATCTAAGCACATCTTAGACATTTCACCCAAGCCTTAATAAAAGATATCTAGTTGGGTCCATTTGGAGAACATGTCCGGAGGGCATTGCCTAGTCAGTAGCTTGTACCTCTCCCAAGCTTCATAAAGAGTTTCACCATCCTTCTGCCTGAAGGTTTGAACCTCCACCCTAAGCTTAGTCAGCTTCTTAGGTGGAAAAAATTTAGTAAGAAACTCAGTAACAACCTTGTCCTAAGTATCTAAACTCTCCTTGGGTCGGGAATCTAGCCATAGCTTTGCTCCATCCCTCAGAGCAAATGGGAAGAGCATGAGTTTGTACACCTCTGGGTTCACTCCATTTGTCTTCGCAGTATCACAAATATGCAAAAAATTAAAAGTAAATTGATTTGGGTCTTCGTGAGGAAGACCATGATACTGGTAGTTTTGTTGCACCAGAGTGACCAATTGTGGCTTCAACTCAAAGTTGTTCGCAGCTATAGGAGGCACCACAATGCTTTTTTCATAAAGATTCTGCAGCCTTGCAAAGTCTTGCTTGTTGTAAACGTCGCCAAAAAGTCCTTTCAGGTTCTGGATCAAAGTCTAACAGAGGTTTCTTGTCCCTGTTCCTGCGCATAAACAAACAGAACACAAGAAAAGATGGGATTCTCTACGTCAGAGTGCAGAGAAGTCCCTGTGAGGTAACCTGTGTAAAATAATAAAATAAAAATACTACATAAAATAAATAAATAAATTTCAAAAATGAAAACTGAAATTAGACAGAAAATTTCGAAAATTAACAGGGAAAATAAACAAAAAAATTAAAATAAAATTAACTAGGTGACACCAAACTTAATTTCAGAAATTAAGGAAAAATATTAGTGCTATTTATTTATAAAATTTTTTTTTTCAAAAATACTAAGCAAAAATAAAAAAAAATTAAAACTAAAATGCCTAATCTAAGCAATCAAACAACCGATAGTTGTTAATCACTATCAATCCCTGGCAACGGTGCCAAAAACTTAGTGCGGTAAATTATAACCCACAAACTAACCGGCAAGTGCACCGGGTCGTACCAAGTAATACCTCAGGTGAGTGAGGGTCGATCCCACGAGGATTGATGGACTAAGCAACAATGATTGAGTGATTGGCTTAGTTAGACAAACAGAAAATAGTGTTTTGGTGTTCAAAAGATATTAAACAATATAAAGAATATTAAAAGAGCAAGTAAATAAGTTGGGAATAAAGTATGGAGAAGGCAGTTAAGGCTTCAGAGTTATCTATTTTCTGGATTGATTTTTCTTATTAATTTATTTTAATCATGGAAGATTTAATTCATGGAAAACTATATGTGACTAGACCCTAATTCCTTAGACGTTCCTAGTCTCCTCTAAAATTCATCAACTGCCAATTCCTTGGTCAATTAATTCCAATTAGAGGGTGAAGCTTAATTCTAGTTTATATGCCACAGAAATCCTAATTACCCAAATATAAAAGGATTATATGTCACGTATCCCGTTAAATCCAAATAATTAAAATTTAGGAGAATTTGTTTTCAAGCTATTGTTCAAGTAAAGAGCTTTTCCAAGTTATACAAGAACTCAATTAGAACATGGGTCATACTTCCATTCCACCCAAGTTCTTAAAATAAAGAACAAAAACAATTCTTGAAATATAAATCAATACATGAATTAAAATAGAAAAGCAATAAAATCAATCCTTACAATAGACATAGCTCCTAACCTTAACAATGGAGGTTTAGTTGCTCATGGTTCAAAGAGAAAATAAGGATTCTAATAAAATGTATTTTGGTAGAGGTGGTATGGGATCCCCCGGAGGGAAGTTTTTTTTCCATTTATATCTAATCCTAATAAATTTAAAATCTATTTTCTAAAACTAAAAAAAATAATATCTTTTCCTATTTTAAAATAAAAGTTTAAATTAGAATTAATAGGAATCATCGTTTTCTGCACTTCGCGCTTGTCACGCGTACGCGTCAGTCACTCGTACGCGTTGATGGCCTTCTTCGCGTGTCATGCGTACTCGTCAGGTACGCACACGCGTCGCTGTGAAACTTTGCTTTTCACGTGTATGCGTCAGGTACGTGCACGCGTCGTCATGGAAAGCTCCAAATCACGCGCACGCGTCAGGTACGCGCACGCATCGCCCTTGCTTGTCATCTCCTTTAATGGTTGTGCTGATTCCATTTGTGCAAGCTTCCTCTCCATCCTTTAGGCCATTCCTGCTCTATATGGCCTTCTTCTCTTTTTCTGCAGAAGCTCCATCAAATCCAACTGAATGCTACCTAAAATAAATAGAATTGCACAAGACTTAAAGTAGCATCCATAGTGGCTAAAAGATAATTAATTCTTAATTAAACTCAACAATTTAAATGCAAATTCACTAGGAAAAGATAGGAAATATGCTCACGCATCACTTTCACGTGCAGAATTTCAATAACCAATATCAAATACTCAATTCACTTTTGTGGCCACCTAGGGTTGCTTGTGCTTAAGTTTACTTATTCTTTACATGCAACCTAGGCTACTTCATTGAGGAACATGTGCTATTTCTTTTGAATAGATGGTTGTTGTTTTCACCCCGCCGATGTGGGGGTGTTCTAAATCGTGCACACTTAGAATACCACATATTGTCTTCTATCATACCACACAACTTACTTTTCCTCAATTGTTAGTTGTTTTGTTTACAAAGCAACCGGTACCCCCGGAGTCCACCGGCTGAAGGTGGAGTCTTATAGTCCTTCATCCTCCGAATCATGTGCATGCACGGAGGACCGTGCACAATTTAAGTGTGGGGGAGGATCGCTAACTTCAAGGGGGGTAAAATTCTTCTCTTACACACTTTGCAATATTCTTTTTGTTCTTTTTCTTCAATTTTTGCAATTTTTGTCTTATTTGCACTTTGTTTGGTTTGGTTTGTTTATACATATTTCTTTAAGGCTTATAGTATTAGGGTAGTAAATATTTGCATGTTGCATGTTGGATTAAATAAGTTTGGTAAAACAACAATTTTCATGAAATCCCTTTTAGGACATGCCATTGATTGAATTGAGAAATTGTCTTTCAAACTTGCTTGACGTATTTTTCATAGAACATAGAAAAGAGCTAGTGATGACTCTAAATTCACACCCCATTCAAAATTGGTGAATTAGTTCTTTTGGCAAGCGCACCAAAATTATCGTCAAGTAATAACCCACAGTGGAGTGGGATCGTATCCACAGAGATTGGCAAATTCGAGCAGTTTTAATCAATTGATAAATTAGTCAAGCGGATCAATAGGATTGTAAAGTGCAGAATTGTAAATGACATAAATGTAAATGACTAGAATATAAAGAAAATCAATAAAGTGCAGGAATATAAATGACAAAATGTAAAGTGCAGAATCATAAATGACTTGAATGTAAATGGGAATGGGGAATTGCTGAATGTAAAAATAAGCTGTAAAGAAGAGGATAGATAAGAATGGGGAAATTCATTGAGATTGGGAGATGTTGTCTCTTTGGATCAAATCTAGCTTATATCCTCTTCAATCATACAACTCATTGACCTCTTGGAAATCATGATTGATTGAGCCCCAATCCCTTGGTGACTCAATCTCTCAGATCTTGATCAATAGCCAATTCCTTGGTCTAATTGCTCATGAAAAGAGATATGCTTGGTCCTTGATTATACCACACACCATTATAGGTCCAAGTAGAGGGAGGATTATATGTCACATATCCAAACACCAAAACCCAGATTCTACTCTAGTGTGAGAAGAGATTTCAAGCATGATTTCATGTTTCCTTTCCTAAGGTTCCCATGAAACCCAATTGCATTCAATCTCTTTTCCAAGATAATTGAACACTAAGCATTAAGAACGAAATTGCTTCTAGCAAATCAAGAGAAGATGAAAAGAAGAAGAATTTCACTATTATCAATCCATCAAGTACAACAGAGCTCCCTCTCTTAATGAGAGGGAAGTTAGCTACTCATAGCTCAAAAAGTACTCAAAAGTGAAGTGTAAAAGTGGATCTAAAACTGACTGCTTAACCCCCTTTTCTTCAGCACTCCTTGGGGGTATTTATACTATTCCTAGTAAAATAAAAGAATTAAATGTGAAAAAGGAAAATTATATTTTGGAGGGAAAAGAAAACACTCAATAAGCATGACTTCTCAGCTGGCGTGTGGCTGGCGCTTTTCTGGCGTGTCACGTGCCCTTCATTTCTAGCTTGGCGTTCCATGCCCAATCCTTCAAGTGGCACGCTCGTCCCTCTAACAACCTTGGCGTGCCACACCTTCGAACTCAAGTGGCACGCCATAGTAGAATTCTTGTATTGGCATGCCACGCCTTCAAACTCAACTGACACTCCCCTTGCCTTTCTCGCTTCTCTTTGCCTCTGGAAACTTGAACTGGCATGCCACGCCCAAGGTCTGGCGTGCCACGCCCTTGCTCTATGCTTGGCTAGGCTTCTCTGGAAAGTTGAACTAGCGTGGCACGCCCAGGGTCTGGCGTGCCATGCCCCTTTTATGAGTGAGTGGTTCCTCTGTTTTGGTGTGCCACGCCACGAACTCAAGTGGCACTCACCAATGCTTCTTGCTTTCTGAATGACACTGGCGTGCCATGCCTGGTTGCTCAAGTGGCATGCGTAAGTGGAGAATGGTGAGTGGCGTGCCACGCCTTCGATACCAAGTGGCATGCCCCATGTAATTGGCCTCCTTTATCCTCTCTGGAAACTAATACCAGCGTGCCACGCCTAAAGGCTGGCGTGCCACGCCTAAAGGCTGCTGTGCCACATCCACGATCTTATCTTGGTTCCAGTAGCTGGTGTGCCACGCCTCAGCCTTCAAGTGGCACGCCATAGTGACATGCTAAGGTTGGCGTGCCACGCCTTCGATACCAACTGGCACACCCAGTCCTTGCTTTTGATCCTTTGTGCATTGGCATGCCACGCCTGGTTGCTCAAGTGGCACGCCCAGTCTTCAATTGCCTTCAGCTCCTTCTCTGGATTGTTGTACCAGCGTGCCACGCCATGCTGCCCAAGTGGCACGCTCATGGATTTGTGAACTCTTCAAGCTTGGCGTGCTACGCCTGGGTTCTCAAGTGGCACACCCAAGTGACTTCTTGGGGCTGGCGTGCCACGCCTTCGACATCAAGTGGCACACCATAGTGAAGGTTCTTCTTGGAATGGTGAGTTGGCGTGCCACGCCCCTTTGCTCAAGTGGCACGCCTATAGTAGTTGATGGGTCAGGCGTGCCACGCTCCTTTTGTGTCTTCCATTGTAGCTCTCTGGAAAAATGTATTAGCGTGCCACGCCCAATCCTTGGCGTGCCACGCCCACATGCATGCTTGGATCTCCCTCTCTGGAATGTAGTACTGGCGTGCCACGCCCAGCTTCTGGCGTGCCACGCTAGTGCATTTTTGTGGCGTTTGCTCCCAAGTGGCACGCCAGTTTCACACGCCCAGCTTCTTGTTTGTCTTCTTCCCATTTTTTATGCCTTTTCACCTGAAATTCAGCACAACTCATCTCAACGTGGTGTACCATAATATTCATCAAATAATGCATGAATTGTACTGATCAAATGAGATTTATGCTCTTTTATGGTCTTCTTTATGCAAGAAAGAAGAGTAGATGATGCAAGTCATCACAACACCAAACTTAAGTTTTGCTTGTCCCAAGAAAATCAATGTGAGTAAACCCTTATAACTTGAGGCCTTGGCTTTGAGTGATTGCAATACAACTAAGAGTAAGACTAAGTGTTCAACACATGTATGCATGTTTTAATGTCATGAAAAGCTCTTGGATCCTTGAGGGTTCTTTCAGGTATATGCTTTAGGGGTCCTTTCTATTGATTGTCACCTTGAAGTAGTAAGTGTTGTTTTGCTTTCTTGACCATGACTCTAAGTATTTTGTCTTAAGACAACCCTTTAATTAAGCTTTCAATCAGCACTCCCAAACCAGTTGGTTTTAGGGTACTAGGTGTTGAGACACCCCTAAGAATTTACTTGCCCAGGTCTCTTCTTGACACATCTTCACCACAAGCATCTACTAAGATCTTTTAGTTCTTTTTGAGCTTTTTAATGTTTTTTTTTCTATTCCAGTAGTTGATGCTCAGAGCCGTGGGCCTTTATTTCTTACTACCTCTTGGTTCTATGGATATTTGGTATGCGAAATTGTTACTCCGAGGTTGTAAAATTTGTTGCTCGTTCTCTCCCTGACAATGGCGCCAATAACTGGTGCACCATACCATGGTCCAAACATAACTTCACAACTTCGCACAACTAACCAGCAAGTGCACTGGGTCGTCCAAGAAATAAAACCTTACGTGAGTAAGGGTCGATCCTACGGAGATTGTTGGTATGAAGCAAGCTATGGTCACCTTGTAAATCTCAGTCAGGCGGATATCAAATGGTTATAGTGTTTTCGAATAGTAATAATAAATAAACAGAAAAGATAGAAATACTTATGTAATTCATTGGTGAGAATTTCAGATAAGCGTATAGAGATGCTTTCGTTCCTCTGAACCTCTGCTTTCCTTCTGTCTTCATTCAATCAGTCATACTCATTTCCATGGCAAACTTTATGTAAGGGCATCACCGTTGTCAATGGCTACATCTCATCCTCTCTGTGAAAATGGTCCAATGCGCTGTCACTGCATGGCTAATCATATGGAGGCATAACCGTTGCCAATGGCTACATCCCATCCTCTCTGTGAAAATTGTCCGATGCGCTGTCACTGCATGGCTAATCATCTGGAGGTTCTCGATCATACTGGAATAGGATTTACTATCCTTTTGCTTCTGTCACTACGCCCAGCACTCGCGAGTTTGAAGTTCGTCACAGTCATTCAATCCCAGAATCCTACTCGGAATACCACAGACAAGGTTTAGACTTTTCAGATTCTCATGAATGCCGCCATCAATCTAGCTTATACCACGAAGATTCTGATTAAGAGATCCAAGAGATACTCATTCAATCTAAGGTAGAACGGAAGTGGTTGTCAGGCACGCGTTCATAGGGAATGATGATTCCTACTCGGGACAAGGTTTAGACTTTTCAGATTCTCATGAATGCCGCCATCAATCTAGCTTATACCACGAAGATTCTGATTAAGAGATCCAAGAGATACTCATTCAATCTAAGGTAGAACGGAAGTGGTTGTCAGGCACGCGTTCATAGGGAATGATGATGATTGTCACGTTCATCACATTCATGTTGAAGTGCGAATGAATATCTTAGAAGCAGAATAAGTTGAATTGAATAGAAAAACAGTAGTACTTTGCATTAATTCATGAGGAACAGCAGAGCTCCACACCTTAATCTATGGAATGTAGAAACTCTACCGTTGAAAATACATAAGTGAAAGGTTCAGGCATAGCCGAATGGCCAGCCCCCATGCGTGATCAATATGATCCAAAGATGAACTAAAAATCATAAGATGATCCAAAGATGTCAAGTACAATAGTAAAAAGTCCTATTTATACTAAACTAGCTACTAGGATTTACAGAAGTAAGTAATTGATGCATAAATCCACTTCCGGGGCCCACTTGGTGTGTGCTTGGGCTGAGCTTGAACTTTACACGTGGAGGGGTCATTCTTGGAGTTGAACGCCAGTTTGTAACGTGTTTCTGGCGTTCAACTCTGGTTCGTGATGTGTTTCTGGCGTTTAACTCCAGACTGCAGCGTAGAACTGGCGTTCAATGCCCTTTTGCGTCATCTAAACTAGGGCAAAGTATTGACTATTATATAGTGCTGGAAAGCCCTGGATGTATACTTTCCAACGCAATTGGAAGCACACCATTTTGAGTTCTGTAGCTCCAGAAAATCCACTTTGAGTGCAGGGAGGTCAGAATCCAACAGCAGCAGCAGTCCTTCTTCAACCTCTGAATCTGATTTTTGCTCAAGTCCCTCAATTTCAGCCAGAAAATACCTAAAATTATAGAAAAACACACAAACTCATAGTAAAGTCCAGAAATGTGAATTTAACATAAAAACTAATAAAAACATCCCTAAAAGTAACTGCCCTAAGCACTTTGTTTTCCAGTATTACCACCGGATACATAAATGCCACAGACACATAATTGGGTGAACCTTTTCAGATTGTGACTCAGCTTTGCTAAAGTCCCCAATTAGAGGTGTCCAGGGTTCTTAAGCACACTCTTTTTTTGCTTTGGACATTGACTTTAACCGCTCAATCTCAAGTTTTTACTTGACACCTTCACGCCACAAGCACATGGTTAGGGACAGCTTGGTTTAGCCGCTTAGGTGATGCCAGGGCATCTTGGCAAGTTTCACTGACCTTTTCTTTACTATTTTTAGGTTAGTTTCATGCATTTCTTTAGGAAATAAGCTAGTTTTGGGTAAATATTCACTTATGCCTTGACTCAAGCATACATTGTGCATTTTACATGATTTCATGAGGATTTTGCATAAGTTTAAGTGACAAATATTATGTTGCATTACTCATGACTTGGACTAGAGCTTTGATGCACTTTGTTGCTTGATTTCAGGACCAAAAAGAAGCAAGAAAAGGGGAGGTAACTTGCAAAGATTAATGAAAAAAGTGATTGCCAATAACACTCTCAAAAAGCCATCAATGCCCACGTTAAAGAGTCACGTTAACCAAGTTAACGTGAACTCTAACATGGAGAAAAGAAGTTGAGCCAACGTTAGTGACACTCAACATTGTCACTAACGTTGGCAATTACTCATAAGTGGCCACGTTAGAAGCCACGTTAACCTAGTTAA
>NC_029792.2:49394646-49408407 GCF_000816755.2 Arachis ipaensis
CCGAACTTGGACCTAAATGATTAACACTCCTTACGCCCTGAGCTTAAGTCTCTGCCCACTCTGCACTTTCTCTCTGCAAGTAAAGCCAAGCCCAAATAAAGAAAGGAACTGCTTCAAACTCAAGATCCAAAGGCCCAAGACTTGAAGAGTGAACTAGAAGCTGAGAAGAGTAGTATATATAGGAGTAACTTTAAATTGTAAAATAGTTCTGGAGGCCGAAGAACCACTCTCTGTATTTTACTTTCTTTGCAATTTCTAGTTTTATGATGTATACTCCATCTTTGTTTTCATCTTCAAGAGCTATGAACAAATAAACCACTTTCATTGGGTTAGGGAGCTCTGTTGTAATTTGATGGATCAATACTAATTTTCATTGTTCTTCTTCTATCTTTCCTCTTGATTTTACTTGAAAGCTTTCGGTCTTCATCTAATTGAGTAGTTATCTTGGAAGAGAAGCTATTCAAACTTGGATCTCTTTTGAACCTTAGAAGAGGAATGAAGAGATCAACCTAGAAATGCTTTCTCATGCTGGACCAAATTGGGTTTGGATGGGTATGTGACTGTAACCCTCTCAATACTTGGTTTGGGAAATGCATGTGGTATAATCAGTGACCATACTTCATCTCTTCTCATGAGCAATTGACCAAGGAATTGGCTATTGATCAAGATTTGAGAGATTGAATTGCAAGTACTTTTCTGTTATTTACATTCCCGCCATTTTATTTTCTGCAACTCTCAACCCAAATTCTGGATTCGCTCAACTAGAACATTCTTCTAATTAAAGTTGCTTGATCAATCAATCCCTGTGGGATTCGACCTCACTCTAGTGTGAGTTTTTACTTGACGACAACTTCGGTACACTTGCCGAAGGGAGATTTGTTGAGAGACAAGTTTTCCCCGCATCAAGTTTATGGCGTCGTTGCCGGGGATTGATTGTGCATCAACAATGATTAGATTGGAAGATCACTAGATTGAGCATTTTATTTTGTGAATTTCATTTTTATGTTTGAGTGATTTACTTTTTGTTTTAGTTAAACTTCTTCCCTTCTCCATCTACTCTTTTGTTTCTCTTTGTTATTTTCAAATTCTGTTTGCTGACCCACTAACTGTTTGATATATTGCATCACCCACAACTAACATCAATTCTGACACAAATACTGTCTGCACCTATATTCTCTGCTTGTACTTGTTGGTTGTATGACAGGAAGAAGAAGCGGGGCTTCAACTTCCTTTGATTCTGAACCAGAGAGAACCTTCCTTAGACTAAAGAAGGAGGCAAAAGAAAAACGAGTAGTTGGTGCTGAAGAAGAGGAGGAACAGTTTGAGGAATACTTTGAACCAAACATGGAAGAAAACATGGAAAATCATCATGAAGAAGAGATTCACAACCATGGCAAAGGAGGTGGAGCAAATCATGCTGGGGAGGATAGAAGAGTTTTGGGCTCTTACATTAATCCAAACCCAGGCAATTGTAGAAGTAGCATCCAAAAGCCAACAATCCATGCCAACAACTTTGAACTTAAACCACAGCTCATCACCCTTGTTCAGAACAACTGTTCGTTTGGAGGAGGTGTTCAAGAAAATCCCAACCAACATTTGACCACCTTCTTGAGAATATGTGACACAGTGAAATCTAATGGTGTTCATCCTGACGCCTATAGATTGCTCTTATTTCCCTTCTCACTCAGAGACAAGGCAGCCAAGTGGCTAGAATCCTTCCCAAGGGAGAGCTTGACAACTTGGGAGGATGTGGTGAACAAATTCTTAGCAAGATTCTACCCTCCTCAACGAATCAATAGGCTGAGGGCTGAGGTTCAAACCTTCAGGCAACAGGATGGTGAGACTCTGTATGAAGCATGGGAGAGGTTCAAAGACTTAACAAGGAGGTGTCCACCTGACATGTTCAACGAATGGGTCCAGCTGCACATTTTCTATGAAGGGCTCTCTTATGAGTTAAAGAAGGTAGTAGACCATTCATCTGGAGGGTCCTTGAACAAGAAGAAGACCATTGAGGAAGCCATAGATGTTATTGAAACAGTAGCAGAAAACGACTACTTCTATGCTTCCGAAAGAGGGAACACAAGAGGAGTGATGGAGCTAAACAATGTGGATGCTCTGTTGGCCCAAAACAAGCTCATTACCCAGCAGCTGGCTGACCTCACCAAGAAGATGGAGATGAACCAAGTAGCAGCAATCTCCACTTCATCAACAACACAAGAAGGAGTAAACCAAGAAGCAGAAGGGAGTCAGGAGCAAGCCAACTACATTGGGAATTCACCAAGGAAAAACTATGATCCATACTCCAAGACCTACAACTCTGGATGGAGAAATCACCCGAACTTTGGGTGGGGAAGTGAGCAAGATCAAAACCAAGACCAGAGACGTTACAACTCCAACAACAATCCAGCTCACCAATAATTCACCCATCAACACCCCCACAACAACGCTTCTCCACATACTTATCAAAACCAAAACAGCACATCTGCCCCGAACCACTCATCAATTGATGACAGGGTTGATGACAAGTCATCTTAGCCTAGTTTCACTAGCATTTTTCTTTTGTTTTCAATTGAATTATGCACTTTCTTGAGCCAAAAGCAAGCCAATTGGGTAGATTTTCATGTTTCCTTTGATTTAATCAACCATGTATGAATTCATGCTATTTCATGAGATTTTATGCTATAATTGTCACATATTATGAAAGAATGAATATCTCATGATTTTGAGCATAGCTTTGATGTGTTTGGTTGATTAATGATAGGTGAAGAAAGCTTGGAGAAAGGTTGATGCAAGAAGGAAGGGCTAGAAGGAAGAGACAACAAAAAGTTTGAGCAAAAGTTTGCCTCAAACTTTAGCTCAAACTTTTGGATTAATTATGAACCAGGAAGTAAAAGCTGGAGCAAAAGTTAGCCCCTAACTTTTTGGCTAACTTTTTGGCAAAAGCTGGACCAAAAGTTAGCCCCTAACTTTTTGGCTAACTTTTGGCATGAAAAACAATCCCTGGATGCACAAAAAGTTTGCGCCAACGTTAGCCCCTAACTTTTTGGCTAACGTTTGCGCATGAAAAATACTCCCTGGACTAGCAAAAGTTTGCGCCAACGTTAGCCCCTAACTTTTTGGCTAACGTTGGCGCCATGAATATGCAAGGGGAGGCCAACGTTGGAGCAAAAGTTAGACCCCTAACTTTTGCCCCAACGTTGGTATCAGCAAAACAAGGGTGCTGATGTGAAAAGTTGGAGCAAAAGTTAGCCCCTAACTTTTAGTCCAACTTTTACTCAAGCTTTCATGATTCCAACCCGGTTCAATTCGGTTCTTCTCCAAACTCCAAGAGCAATCAACCAAGGCCTCTCTCAACCCAATTCCACCAAGAGCAAAGGCCCAATTGAAGGCTTGAAGACCATTTGAAGAAAGTGTATAAATAGCATAGGATTTAAGTTTTTAGGGGAGCTTCCCTTTTAGTTTTTCAGAGAGTTTTCTTTTCGGTTTGCTTAGAGCTCACTTTTATTTTTCTTAGCATTGTTGTTTTAATTCAAGAGAATTTGGGAGGAGAATTGATCTCTCTTCTTCCTTGTCTTGCCCAGCACTCTTTACTTTTCTTGTCTTGGATTTTGGGTGGAGAATTGAAGAAATTCTGTTTCAATCTCACCTTGGGATCTTGTTTAATTTTCTGCTTAATTGAATTTCAGTTTTGGTTACTTGCTTCCTCATCTACTTTCTTTGCAATTTACAATTTCCTTTGTAATTGTGCTTGTTGGATCTAGGAAGGCATTGAGATCTAGACTTGGTTTTCTAGTCTCTTGGGTCCTGAGATCTGGATTTCCCATTTCCCATTCCTTGTTTACTGTTTTCATGCTTATTTACATTTCTGTTTTAAGATCCGGTTTGATTCAAGACATCCTTTACTTCTCTGTTTGTTGCAATTTACTTTTCCTTGTTTAATTTCTGCAAATTCAACTCCCAATTCCCTTTACAATTCAAGCCATTTACATTTCTTGCGTTCTAAGTTTCTGCCATTTAATTTCTTGCTCTTTAAGATTCAGCACTTTAAATTCCAGTTCTCTTTAATTTCATGCAATTCACCCATTTCCTTTACTTTCTATGCAATTTAAATTCTGCAAATCACAAATCTCTCAACCAAATCTTGATTCGCTTGACTAAATCAACCACTAAACTAAAATTGCTCAATCCTTCAATCCCTGTGGGATCGACCTCACTCCCGTGAGTTATTATTACTTGATGCGACCCGGTGCACTTGCCGGTTAGTTTTGGGTGTTTTGGAGAAATTTGTTTTTCCACAAAAATATCGCATCAAGTTTTTGGCGCCGTTGCCGGGCATTGAATAGATTGACAATGATTAAGTGAGGTGGCAGTTTAGATCAAGCACTTTTTCTTTAATTTTTGACTAACCCACTAACTGTTTGAAGTTTTGTCTCAACTGACTACACTCAATTTGCAAAAGTATCACTGTGTGTTCCGTTGTTGATTTATATGTCATAGGAAAGAAGAGCAGCCAAAGGAAAGGATATCATTGAAGAAGGAGTTTCTGAGAAAGAAGAACACCATAACATGAAGCCACAACTCATTACACTAATAGAGAACAATTGTTCCTATGGTGGAAATCCATTGGAGGACCCTAAACAGCACCTATCCATTTTTCTGAAAACTTGTGGTGCTGTCAATCTCAATGGTGTAAACCATGATACCTGTAAGCTCTTGTTATTTCCTTTCTCACTGAAGGATGAAGCGGCACAATGGCTTGAAACCTTTTCCCAAGGAAGTATCACTGGTTGGGATGATTTGGTTGCTAAGTTCCTAGCCAAATTTTCATCATCCCGACAAAACATTAAGATGAAAGAAGGAGTACATCCATTCATACAAAGAGAGGAAGAACCATTGTTCAAAGCATGGGAAAGATACAAGAAAGCAAGTGACAAGGTAGATTTTCAAGCGTTCTATGAAGGATTAACCTCAGAAACAAGAAGAGCAGTAGATTACTTCTCAGATGGCCTACTCAAGGCAACAGCAACCATCCAAGGAACTGCAGAGTTCAGTGACAAAAGAGCCAATAACCAACACTCATTCGAGACACCATGGAATGCAATTTCAGAAAAGGAAGTAATGAATCTTGAAGGAGTGAGAGAAATCATGAATCAAAACAAACAGCTATACCAGCAAACTCAGCAGCAATTGGAATCAATAGCTAGACAAATTGATTCTCTACATTCTGCCACAGTGAATGCACAATTTCCACCATGGAAACCACATTCTTATCTAAGAATGAGGGAATCTCAGCATCAGGAACAAAGGGACTTCAACTATAACAACCCCAATTTCCCAAACCTGCAAAAACACCACCATACCAACAAAAATCACTACACACCACCCCAATATCGAGAGAGAGGGAAATATGTCCCTAAGAGCCACTGAAGATGACTCAAAGAACAGTGAAAAAGCTGCTGGGTTGAAAGGGAAAGCAGTTATGGAAAACAGTGAGAAGGCTACGGGAAAAGAAACAACTATCAAGGAGAAGCCTACGTTGAGAGGAGGAAACCAAAGGCAACAGAAACTTTAACTTCCATGATCAGAGGATGAAGGATGTCAAGCTAGTGACAATAAAAGAGCGCTTGTTGGGAGGCAACCCAACCGGAGGTAGTTTTCTATTCATAACTATTTTAATAAAAAGGTTAATTAGTTTTATCTATAATGCAAGAAGCTAAGTTTGGTGTTGCACACCAAAACAATCTAAAGGAGAATGAAGGATTCTAAGTTTGGTGTTTCACCAAAATCCCATTATAAAACACATTCTCACTTTCTGCATAATGCTGGCTTCAAGCATGTTGGATGAACTAGTTAACTATTCTGCTGTTTCCTAGTTTTCAGTTTTATTGCTTTTGAAAAAGAAAAAGAGTTTTACACATGGTTAATCTGATGCACAAGAACCATTGGCAAGGTACTAAGTTTGGTGTTCCCACACCAAAGTAAGTACAAAGGCCCACAAATAAATCCTGCATGCTAACCATTGTTTCTAAGTGCTTGGGGAACAAGCAACTTTCAGTATCACTGCAGAGTACCATACAAACTTTTGGGAAGATTAAGCATCATCAACCAAAGAGATGAAAGATGAACGGGAAGGCCAGCACTAATGATGATGAGAAGAAGGAAAGCAAGTGAACTCCAAAAGGTTGTATTGTTAAGTGATTATTTTACATCAAATATTGCTGTGATTGAAAGTTATATAATACCCCTGCCTGTCTGCATAGTATAGTTCTCTATAATTCAATAAGCAAGATGCTTGATCATTCACAACATTTTTCTCTTCAAAACTTGTTTGCACTCAATATTCATAAAAAATGCATCATATGAAAGTTCTTTGAAGAGAAGGATTGAGGAATTAAACAATTTTGAGGCAAGCAAAAGATTAGGAGAAGTGGTGGTTCTAGTTGTATGATTATGTATTGAGGTTGCATGCTTGTGAAAACTTGCATGGGAGCTCATAGGCGGGACATGAAGTTCAAAGAAGTATTGTGGAGATTCTCAAAAATTTATTGATCCAAGAAGCAGCAAACAAAACAAAAGAAAGAAAAGAAAATACAAAAACAAAAGAGAACATGGCCCAAGGCTCTGAGCATCAATTACTAGGCAGAAAAAGAAAGAAAAAAAAAAAAACAAAACTCAAAGAGTTGTTAGCCTAGTAAATGCTTGTGGTTGAGTTGTGTCAAGGAAAGAGGCTTGAGCAAGTAAATCCTTAGGGGTGCTTTAACACCTAATACCTTAAAACCAACTGGTTTAGGAGTATTGATTGAAAGCTTATCTAAAGAGCCGCTTTGAGACATGACACTTAGAGTCAAGGCCAAAGCAAAGAAACTATAAGCTGCTTCAAGGTGACTACATATAAAGAGATCTCCATGATACCATTTGGATGAAAATCCTAAGATCTAAGACTCCCAATATGTGAGGACTAGTGAGCACTGAAGCCCTTGCATGAGCATATGATTTAGAGTTCACCCCACTGACACTTAATCACTTCACTTACAGGACCTTAAAAATTTTTTTCTTCAATCCGTCTTAATTGAAAGAACCTTTGAGCAAAATTCATTTCTTGCTTGGGGACAAGCAAGCTTTAAGTTTGGTGTTGTGATGACAAGTCATCTTAGCCTAGTTTCACTAGCATTTTTCTTTTGTTTTCAATTGAATTATGCACTTTCTTGAGCCAAAAGCAAGCCAATTGGGTAGATTTTCATGTTTCCTTCGATTTAATCAACCATGTATGAATTCATGCTATTTCATGAGATTTTATGCTATAATTGTCACATATTATGAAAGAATGAATATCTCATGATTTTGAGCATAGCTTTGATGTGTTTGGTTGATTAATGATAGGTGAAGAAAGCTTGGAGAAAGGATGAAGCAAGAAGGAAGGGCTAGGAGGAAGAGAGAACAAAAAGTTTGAGTAAAAGTTTGCCTCAAACTTTAGCTCAAACTTTTGGATTAATTATGAACCAGGAAGTAAAAGCTGGAGCAAAAGTTAGCCCCTAACTTTTTGGCTAACTTTTGGCATGAAAAACACTCCCTGGATGCACAAAAAGTTTGCGCCAACATTAGCCCCTAACTTTTTGGCTAACATTGGTGCATGAAAAATACTCCCTGGACTAGCAAAAGTTTGCGCCAACGTTTGCCCCTAACTTTTTGGCTAACGTTGGCGCCATGAATATGCAAGGGGAGGCCAACGTTGGAGCAAAAGTTAGACCCCTAACTTTTGCCCCAACGTTGGTATCAGCAAAACAAGGGTGCTGATGTGAAAAGTTGGAGCAAAAGTTAGCCCCTAACTTTTACTCCAACTTTTACTCAAGCTTTCATGATTCCAACACGGTTCAATTCGGTTCTTCTCCAAACTCCAAGAGCAATCAACCAAGGCCTTTCTCAACCCAATTCCACCAAGAGCAAAGGCCCAATTGAAGGCTTGAAGACCATTTGAAGAAAGTGTATAAATAGCATAGGATTTAAGTTTTTAGGGGAGCTTCCCTTTTAGTTTTTCAGAGAGTTTTCTTTTCGGTTTGCTTAGAGCTCACTTTTATTTTTCTTAGCATTATTGTTTTAATTCAAGAGAATTTGGGAGGAGAATTGATCTCTCTTCTTCCTTGTTCTTGCCCAGCACTCTTTAATTTTCTTGTCTTGGATTTTGGGTGGAGAATTGAAGAAATTCTGTTTCAATCTCACCTTGGGATCTTGTTTAATTTTCTGCTTAATTGAATTTCAGTTTCGGTTACTTGCTTCCTCATCTACTTTCTTTGCAATTTACAATTTCCTTTGCAATTGTGCTTGTTGGATCTAGGAAGGCATTGAGATCTAGACTTGGTTTTCTAGTCTCTTGGGTCCTGAGATCCGGATTTCCCATTTCCCATACCCTGTTTACTGTTTTCATGCTTATTTACATTTCTGTTTTAAGATCCGGTTTGATTCAAGACATCCTTTACTTCTCTGTTTGTTGCAATTTACTTTTCCTTGTTTAATTTCTGCAAATCCAACTCCCAATTCCCTTTACAATTCAAGCCATTTACATTTCTTGCGTTCTAAGTTTCTGCCATTTAATTTCTTGCTCTTTAAGATTCAGCACTTTAAATTCCAGTTCTCTTTAATTTCATGCAATTCACCCATTTCCTTTACTTTCTATGCAATTTAAATTCTGCAAATCACAAATCTCTCAACCAAATCTTGATTCACTTGACTAAATCAACCACTAAACTAAAATTGCTCAATCCTTCAATCCCTGTGGGATCGACCTCACTCCCGTGAGTTATTATTACTTGATGCGACCCGGTGCACTTGCCGGTTAGTTTTGGGTGTTTTGGAGAAATTTGTTTTTCCACAAAAATATCCCATCAAGTTTCTCTAAGATTGAAGCCTTACTTGAAGGAATATGCCAAGAGATTCAAGAAAATAAGGTGTTAAAAGAGGAGGTGCGAGCCAATATTAAGAACCAGGGAGAAACCATTAGGAAGATGGAATTTCAGGTGGGATATTTAGCTGAGAAGATTCCCAAACCTACTGATAGCTTCCCAAGTGACACTGAGAAAAACCCCAAGGGAGAAGCAAAGAAAGTAAGATGGGAAGATTGCAAAATGGTCACTACAAGTGATCAAGAGATTGAAGACAAGCAAGGCAAAATGTGCAAACAACTTGAAGACAACTCAACAAAGGAGGAGGATAGAGATCACAAAGAACCAGAAATCTCACAACAAGAGCTGCTGAAGCTCTATGCACCATTCCCTCAACTGCTCAATGGTGCTGTGGAAAAAAGAATATACTCAAGGTTCCTAGACTTGTTTGCATCTCTGCATGTGAACATACCATTCATCAAGGCAATTCAACAAATACCTGTATTCATCAAGTATATGAAGGAACTTCTTCCGAGGAAAAGCTCACTCAAGGGAGGGCAGACTATAGTGATGAACAAGGAATGTAGTGCACTTATTTAGCCTGAGCTGCCTACAAAAAGAAGAGACCCAGGAAGCTTTCATATCCCTTGTGCCATAGGTGAGACTATGTTCGAAGGAGCACTATGTGATTTGGGGGCCAGCATCAACTTACTACCTTTATCCCTGGCGAAGAGGCTGCAGATTAATGAGATAATGCCCACAGATGTCATTATCAGACTGGCTGACAAAACTCAAAAGCAAGCAATAGGAGTGGTGGAAAATGTGCTGCTAAAGGTTGGGAAGTACTTTCTCCCAACAGACTTTGTCATTCTAGACATGGAAGAAAGTCGTACTCACCCAATCATATTGGGAAGACCATTCCTAGCTATGGCCAGAGAACTTATTGAGAATTCATGATGAACGACTCAGCTTCAATGTCTTCAACTT
The DNA here is from genome assembly GCF_000816755.2 of Arachis ipaensis. Classification (NCBI taxonomy): domain Eukaryota; kingdom Viridiplantae; phylum Streptophyta; class Magnoliopsida; order Fabales; family Fabaceae; genus Arachis; species Arachis ipaensis. The sequence continues at coordinate 49,404,510 of NC_029792.2, forward strand.
CTCACAAGAAATAGATCAAGAGAACAAGGAACTAAGCACAAACGATAAGGAGACACTGAAGGAGGAGACAAGCACTGAAGCACAGCTAGTTCATTCTGAAACCCCCTCAACTGATAAACAAGGAAAACAGCAACTGCCACAGCTCAAAGAAAAATTGGAGGAACCCAAACCTCTAGAGGCAGGTGAAGACAGCATCACAACTCCTTGGAGAAAAGAGGTCACCAAGGGGAAGGCAACCTCAAAAGAAACAAAGAAGAAGGTACCAAGGAAATGGAGGAACAAGAAGATCCCTACGGAAGATTTCTCTCCAGGGGATAGAGTTGTCTCATCTTACTTCCCAGATATTCCTCCTAATCTCCCTACTGTACCATCTCAGTTACCTAAGGTCTTCACTCTCAACAGAGTTCTTTCCTTGGAACATATGGAGGTCATTGATCCAACCAATGGATACAAATCCACAGCAAGAGGGGAGGACTTTAAGCACTACCAACCACCATGATGAAAGAAAAATGTCAAGCTAGTGACGATAAAGAAGCGCTTCATGGGAGGCAACCCATGTTTTATATGCTTTCAGATGATAATGAATAAGTCAATCTTTATGAGCTTCAATCCAAACTTAACAAACAATTGGTGAAAATCTTCTTATGCAGAATATAGTGAGGAACAAGTTTGGTGTTCAAAGCAAACCAAGTTGCATGCTTGTATTGGGAGCTTTGAACACAAAACTTTCATCATAGTGCTTCAAACTAAGTTTGGTGTCACCCCATGGTGCCACCAAAATGCATATAAGGAACCACCAATAGTTAGTTAGTTAGTTGAAATTCATAAACAAACAATCAAATCCTTTCTTTCAATTTATTCTAGCCGTAGAGTTTTAATTTTCTTATATATTAATTCCCTTATTTCAAATCTTTATAGGAAAGGAAAAGAAGCATAAAAAGGGATTGATTGGACAATTAAATGCGGGAGATTTCGCCACTTAATGAAGAGCACTACACACATGTCTCAAGAGGGAACGCATGGGGAAACGTTGCCATGCGACATTGGAAAAAGAAGACCCTTGAAGAACGAACCAATCACTCTCATTAAAGTGATGATCCTTGTCTTTCCTTCATACACAACCCCATCCGTTCATCTAGTAAACATTCATGCAATCCACACCCTTCATCTACTCATGATTTTCTTATATAAGTGAACCTTAGTGCATGCTCACTCCTCACATTCAAATTCCCACTCTCCACACTTCTATTGGCACACTAAACCCTTCATCACAAATTGCTTTAACCAACCCACTCTTCATCTATCCGAAACCTCAAATCTCCTCAAACAACAACTCAAGTCATGGCATCATCAAACTCAAAGAGGCAAAAGAGGAAGGAACCTATGGTGAGTGCTCCCTTTGATGACAAGAGATTCAAGACTACCTTTCATGAGCATGAATTTGAGCGGATAAGTGCCAGAAAGATATTGCCAGAGTTAATCTTCCAAATCAATGCCAATGAATCACCACAGATTTGGAGAAAAAGTCGAACAGAGGGGGTGGCAATTGCTCACCAGTCCAGAGGGGAAGATCAATGGAAACCTCATCAAAGAATTCTATGCAAATGAAGTTAGAGAGGATAAGACCAAAGCCCCAACCTTCAAAATCTATGTGAGAGGAAAGGAGGTGGATTTCAGCCCAAGTGCCATAACAAGAGCTCTCAGAGATAGCATCAGATATCTGTGTCATAGCCGCTGACTGGGAGAGGTACTCAGATGGGAGACTAAAATTCATAAAAAGGGGAGACCTTCACCCTGAAGCCAAAGGGTGGTTTGAGCTTGTAAGGAGGTCCATCCTACTAGCTGCTAATAATTCAGAGGTCAACATCAATCGAGCCACTATGGTACAATGCTTAGTACAAGGTGGGGAAATCAAAGTGCATGAGCTCATTGCCGAAGGGATTCAAGAGTCAGCTGAGAAAGCTGACTCAGGTGCCAGACTTTGGTACCCCAGCACCATTCTCCGCTTGTGCAACAAGGCCAAGGTAATATTTGAGGACAGCAGTCTAGACTGGGTGAACCTAGGGAGGCCAGTCACACTCGAGGGAATGGTCTATACCACACCGGCTCAGCAACTAAGAAGGCCACATATAGGAAGGCAAAGGGCCCAGGAAGGAGCTCACCAAGAAGAATACCATCAGGAAGAATATCAACAAGAAGAGCATCATGACCCAGCCAACTTGAATATGACTCACCTTCTAAGAGCCATTGAAGATTTAGGACAGAGACATATGGAAGGACAAGAGCAAATACTGAACCGGCTGAGTCAACAGGAAGCATGGCAAAAACAACAAATGGAGCAGCAGCAGGAACGCTACTCCCAGCTCACTCAAGCCATCAACCAAGTGAATGAGAGGCAAGAGCTTCAAGAGAAGCACTTGTAAGAGCTCAACCAGCGGCAGATAGCCCAAATGAAAATGTTCAATGAGTTCAGTGTACTCAATGAAGGAAGGCAACTACATAGGGAGGAGTTCTATGTAAACACTTAAGCCAAGTTGAACTACATGACCAGTAATATGCATCATCTACACTATGCCATCCCCACATATGATGAAGTCCAAAAAGAGAGGAAAGTGAAATAGCAAAAGGAGACACTCAAGAAGAAGATGGAAGATAGTGGTTTCTGGAAGAAGCTGCTTGGAAAAGGCAAAGGAAGTGGGAGCACAAGCACTCAAGAGAGACACAATGAGGACAAGCAAGGAGGGGAGCATGGGCATCCACATGAATGAAAGGTGGTGGAGTTCCTTTTAGTCCATCGTTTTCTATGCTTTAAATAAGGAAGATCTTGTATGAAATAGAACCTGCTTCCATGTCATGTTAAAAAAAAAAGTTTTCTGTCTTTTAAAGTTTTCTTTCTGAATAGGTCCATGATTTCTGGTTTAAATGTCACTGCATCATTCCCTTATTTTCTTGTAAGCTTTTCCAGTTTAAATCAAATGAAGAAGAGAATGATTGTTTTCAAAAGACCAGGGTAGAGTTTATATTGTTGAAGTGCATTCATGACTCTTTGGGGTAGTCATAAGTTAGCTAAGTTGTTTCAACCACAAGGCTAGGAGGACAACCATCTGACCTGAATACTTGACTTTGGATATACTCATGAGACTAAGATAATAACAAGATCCTAAGAAAAGAAAAGGGAAAGAACAATGGAAGTGAAAAACAAAAGAAAAAGAGTAAGCAATAAGGCTAGGCATCAATAGTTTTAATCTTGAGGCAAGTGTCTGTGGTGCTCCTGTGTGAGGGATCTACTTGGATGAATAAGCTCTTAGGGGTGCTTTATCACTTGGTAACTTGGGTTAACTAACCTGGGATTATCAGCTGAAAATCCACTATCAAGAGTAACCCTCACTACAGAGCATTTAGTAACCCAAAGAGGTGCTGGACACCAAGGTCTCAAGAAAAGAAAATAAATAAACTATATGCCTGTGGTGTGTATGTATGGGGGAGAGACTTGAGGGAGTAAGTCCTTAGGGGTGTTTCAACACCTAACACCTTGAACCAACTGGTTCGGGAGTGTTGGCTGAAAGCTTATCTTAAAGAGTTGCCCCCTTACAGAGCGCTTAGCCTAAATAACACAAATAACCCTTGAAATAACAATAAAAGGATCAATGAATAAAGTCTCATGATATATAAACAAAGTAAGTGTTTAGGGACATGATAAAGGTCTGAAAGCCAGTAATGGAATGAACCTAAGTTGCTATGCATGAAACCACCATAAAATCAGTAATATGACTTCCACAAGAATGACTCATTCCTCTGGATATTCCATTCATTTTTAAGTGACAAATATTATGTTGCATTACTCATGACTTGGACTAGAGCTTTGATGCACTTTGTTGCTTGATTTCAGGACCAAAAA
>NC_029792.2:49408460-49408903 GCF_000816755.2 Arachis ipaensis
TTAACCTAGTTAACGTGGGTTTTAACGTGAGGCAAAAGGGGTGCATTGGAACGTTAGTGACAATGTTAAGTGTCACTAACGTTCCCGAACTTGGACTTTCACTGAATGATTAACACTCCTTACGCCCTGAGCTTAAGTCTCTGCCCACTCCGCACTTTCTCTCTGCAAGTAAAGCCAAGCCCAAATAAAGAAAGGAACTGGTTCAAACTCAAGATCCAAAGGCCCAAGACTTGAAGTGTGAACTAGAAGCTGAGAAGAGTAGTATATATAGGAGTAGCTTTGAATTGTAAAATAGTTCTGGAGGCTGAAGAACCACTCTCTGTATTTTACTTTCTTTGCAATTTCTAGTTTTATGATGTATACTCCATCTTTGTTTTCATCTTCAAGAGCTATGAACAACTAAACCCCTTTCATTGGGTTAGGGAGCTCTGTTGTAATTTGAT
>NC_029792.2:49409030-49436624 GCF_000816755.2 Arachis ipaensis
TATGATGCTATGAATCATGATGGCCCGATCCACAGTAACTTTAGATCGGTTGCTAATGGGGATGATGGAGCGTTGGATGAACTCCAACCATCCTCTAGCCACAGGCTTGAAGTCCAGTCTTCTAAGTTGAACCGGTTTGCCTTTTGAGTCAATCTTCCATTGAGCTCCTTCCACACATATGTCCATGAGGACTTGGTCCAACCTTTGATCAAAGTTTACCCTTCTAGTGTAGGGGCGTGCATCTTCTTGCATCATAGGCAAGTTAAACGCCAACCTCACATTCTCCGGACTAAAATCTAAGTATTTCCCCCGAACCATGGTGAGATAATTCTTTGGCTTCGGGTTCTTACTTTGATCATGGTTCTTAGTGATCCATGCATTGGCATAGAACTCTTGAACCATTAGGATGCCGACTTGTTGGATGGGGTTTGTTAGAACTTCCCAACCTCTTCTTTGGATTTCATGTCGGATCTCCGGATACTCATTTCTCTTGAGCTTGAAAGGGACCTCGGGGATCATCTTCTTCTTGGCCACAACATCATAGAAGTGGTCTTGATGAGCTTTGGAGATGAATCTTTCCATCTCCCATGACTCGGAGGTGGAAGCTTTTGTCTTCCCTTTCCCTTTTCTAGAGGATTCTCCGGTCTTGGGTGCCATCAATGGTAATGGAAAAACAAAAAGCTTATGCTTTTACCACACCAAACTTAGAATATTGCTCGCCCTCGAACAAGAAAAGAAAGAATAGATGAAGAAGAAGAGGAAAATATGGAGGAGAGGAGGGAGAGGTGTATTCGGCTATTTAGGGTGGGTTTGGGTGGGAAATTGATTTTGAATTTTGAAGGGAGGTAGAGTTTATGAGGTAGGTTTATGGGGAAGAGTGGATGGATGTGAGTGGTGAAGTAGTGATGGGGAAGAGAGATTGAGGTGATTGGTGAAGAGTTTTGGCGAAGAGTGTTTATTGGGAAGAGAGGATGAACATTGAGAAGAGGGAAGAGAGTGAGTGGAGGTAGGTGGGAATCTTGTGGGGTCCACAGATGCTGAGTTGATCCTGTGGGGTCCACAAATCCTGAGGTGTCAAGGATTTGCATCCCTGCACCAACTAGGAATGTAAAATGCCTTTGCATGCAATTCTGGCATTTAAACGCCGAATTGATGCTTGTTCTGGGTGTTCAGCGCCCAGATATAGCATATTTCTAGCGTTGAACGCCAACCAGATGCTTGTTTCTGGCGTTCAGCGCCAGCTCTTCCTCAATGTGCATTTCTGGCGTCTGAACGCCAGGTGCTGCTTGTTTCTGGCATTCAACGCCAGATCCATGCTCTGTTCTGGCGTTGAACACCAGCCAGATGCTCCTTACTGGCGTTTAAACGCCAGTAAGATCCTCCTCTAGGGTGTGATTTTTCTTCTGCTGTTTTTGATTCTGTTTTCAATTTTTATATTTATTTTGTGACTCCACATGATCATGAACCTAATAAAACATGAAATAACAATAAAAATAAATTAAAATTAGATAAATAAAAATTGGGTTGCCTCCCAACAAACGCTTCTTTAATGTCAATAGCTTGACAGTGGGCTCTCATGGAGCCTCACAGATGTTCAGAGCATTGTTGAGACTTCCCAACACCAAACTTAGAGTTTGGATATGCGAGTTCAACACCAAACTTAGAGTTTGGTTGTGGCCTCCCAACACCAAACTTAGAGTTTGACTGTGGGGGCTCTGGTTGACTCTGTTTTGAGAGAAGCTTACTGTGCCTCTTTTCTATGTTTACAGAAGGATGTCCTTGAGTTTTAAACTCAAGGGAGTCCTCATTCAATTGAAGGACTAGTTCACCTCTGTTAACATCAATCACAGCTCTTGCTGTGGCTAGGAAGGGTCTTCCAAGGATGATGGATTCATCCTCATCCTTCCCAGTATCTAGGATTATGAAATCAGCAGGGATGTAAAGGCCTTCAACCTTTACTAACATGTCCTCTACTTGTCCATAAGCCTATTTTCTGGAATTGTTTGCCATCTCTAATGAGATTTTAGCAGCTTGTACCTCAAAAATTCGCAGTTTCTCCATTACAGAGAGTGGCATGAGGTTTATTCCTGACCCATGGTCACATAGAGCCTTTTCAAAGGTCATGGTGCCTATGGTGGAAGGTATTAGGAACTTTCCAGGATCCTGTTTCTTCTGAGGTAGTCTCAGTTGATCCAATGCATTTAGTTCATTGGTGAACAGGGGAGGTTCATCTCCCCAAGTCTCTTTACCAAATAAATTGGCATTCAGCTTCATGATTGCACCAAGGAACTTGGCAACTTGCTCTTCAGTAACATCTTCATTCTCTTCAGAAGAAGAATACTCTTCAGAGCTCATGAATGGCATAAGGAGGTTCAATGGAATCTCTATGGTCTCTAGATGAGTCTCAGATTCCTTTGGTTCCTCAGAGGAAAACTTCTTATTGATCACTGGACGTCCCAGGAGGTCTTCCTCCTTGGGATTCACGTCCTCCTCCTCTCTTGTGGGTTCGGCCATGATAGTCAATTCAATGGCCTTGCACTCTCCTTTTGGATTTTCTTTTTTATTACTTGGGATAGCACTAGGAAGAGTTTCAGTGATCTTCTTACTCAGCTTGTGATGCCAAGGCATCTTGGCCAGTTTCACTGACCTTTTCTTTACTGTTTTTAGGGTAGTTTCATGCATTTCTTTAGGAAATAAGCTAGTTTTGGGTAGATATTCACCTGCACCTTGATTCAAGCATACATTGTGCATTTTACATTATTTCATGAGGATTTTGCATGAATTTAGTGACAAATTGTATGCTGCATTACCCATGACTTGGACTAGAACTTTGATGCACTCTGTTGCTTGATTTCAGGACCAAAGGAAGCAAGGAAAGGGAGGAAACTTGCGAGGTTAATGAGAAAAGTGATTGCCAATAACACTCTCAAAGCCATCATTGCCCACATTAAGAGTCACGTTAACTAAGTTAACGTGACTCTTAACGTGGAGAAGGGAAGTTGAGCCAACGTTAGTGACACTTAACATTGTCACTAACGTTGGCAAACACTCATGAGTGGCCACGTTAGAGCCCACGGTAACCTAGTTAACGACTTAGCACCTTCTCTTTGCAAGTAAAGCCAAGCCCAAATAAAGAAAAGAACTGCTTCAAACTCAAGATCCAAAGGCCCAAGACTTGAAGAGCAAAACTAGAAGCTTATAAGAGTAGTATATATAGGAGTAGCTTTGAATTGATAAAGGAGTTCTGGAGGCTAGAAAAAGGGAACTACTCTCTGTATTTTACTTTCTCTGCAATTTCTAGTTCTATGATGTATTCTCCATCTTTATTTTCATTTTCAAGAGCTATGAACAACTAAACCCCTTTCATTGGGTTAGGGAGCTCTGTTGTAATTTGATGGATCAATACTAATTTTCATTATTATTCTTCTATCTTTTCTCTTGATTTTACTTGAAAGCTTTCGATCTTCATCCAATTGAGTAGTTATCTTGGAAGAGAAGCTATTCAAACTTGGATCTCTTTTGAACCTTGAAAGAGGAATGAAGAGATCAAGCTAGAATTGCTTTCTCATGCTGGACCAAATTGGGTTTGGATGGGTATGTGACTTTAACCCTCTCAATACTTGATTTGGGAAATGCATGTGGTATAATCAGTGACCATACTTCATCTATTCTCAGGAGCAATTGACCAAGGAATTGGCTATTGATCAAGATTTGAGAGATTGAATTCTAAGAAATTGTAATTCAATCACTTAAGATTGCCAAGGAGATCAATGAGTGCATTGATTGAGGAAGAGATGAAAATGAATTTGATCCGGAGAATTGCAACATCTCCTAAGCCCAATGAACTCCCCATCTCTGATCTACCCATTCTCTTTAATTTCTGCCATTTACTTTTATGAGCAAATCCCCCATTCCCATTTACAATTCTGCAATTTATTTTCAGTCATTTACTTCCAGTCCTTTAATTCTAGCATTTACTTTTCTGTTATTTACATTCCCGCCATTTTATTTTCTGCAACTCTCAACCCAAATTCTGGATTTGCTCAACTAGAACATTCTTCTAATTAAAGTTGCTTGATGAATCAATCCCTGTGGGATTCGACCTCACTCTATTGTGAGTTTTTACTTGACGACAAATTCAGTACACTTGCCGAAAGGAGATTTGTTGAGAGACAAGTTTCCACCCGCATCAAGTTTATGGCGCTGTTGCCGGGGATTGATTGTGCATCAAGAATGATTAAATTTGAAGATCACTAGATTGAGCATTTTTATTTTTGTGAATTTCATTTTCTGTTTGAGTGATTTACTTTTTGTTTTAGTTAAACTTCTTCCCTTTCCCCTCTACTCTTTTGTTTTTCTTTGTTATTTTCAATTCTGTTTGCTAACCCACTAACTGTTTGATATATTGTATCACCCACAACTAACAGTAATTCTGACAAAAATACTTTCTGCATTCATCACCCTCGTTCAGAACAACTGTTCGTTTGGAGGAGGTGTTCAAGAAGACCCCAATCAACATTTGACCACCTTCCTGAGAATATGTGACACAGTGAAGTCTAATGGTGTTCACCCTGACGCCTATAGACTGGTCCTATTTCCATTCTCACTTAGGGACAAAGCAGCCAAGTGGCTGGAATCTTTCCCAAGGGAAAGCTTGACAACTTGGGAAGACGTGGTGAACAAATTCTTAGCAAGATTTTACCCTCCTCAACGAATCAATAGGCTGAGAGCTAAGGTCCAAACTTTCAGGCAACAAGATGGTGAGACTCTATATGAAGCATGGGAGAGGTTTAAAGACCTAACAAGGAGGTGCCCACCAGATATGTTCAACGAATGGGTGCAGCTGCACATTTTCTATGAAGGACTCTCTTATGAGTCAAAGAAGGCCGTAGACCATTCATCCAGAGGATCTTTGAACAAGAAGAAGACTATTGAGAAAGCCATAGATGTTATTGAAACAGTAGCAGAGAACAACTATTTTTATGCTTCCGAAAGAGGGAACACAAGAGGAGTAATGGAGCTAAACAATGTAGATGCTCTGTTGGTCCAAAACAAGCTCATTACCCAGCAGCTGGCTGACCTCACCAAGAAGATGGAGATGAACCAAGTAGCAGCAATCTCCACTTTATCAACAACCTAAGAAGGAGTGAATGAAGAAGCAAAGGGGAGTCAGGAGCAAGCCAACTACATTGGGAATTCACCAAGGAAAAACTATGATCCATACTCCAAGACCTACAACCCTGGATAGAGAAATCACCCAAACTTTGGGTGGGAAAGTGAGCAAGAACAAAACCAAGACCAGAGACGTTACAACTCCAACAACAATGCAGCTCACCAGCAATTCACACAGAGGACATCTCAACACCCCTACAACAACACTTCTCCACACGCCTATCCAAACCAAAACAGCACATCTGCTTCGAATCACTCATCAATTGATGACAAGCTCTCTAAGATTGAAGCCTTACTTGAAGGAATATGCCAAGAGATTCAAGAAAATAAGGTGTTCAAAGAGGAGGTACGAGCCAATATTAAGAACCAGGGAGAGACCATCAGGAAGCTGGAATTCCAGGTGGGATATTTAGCTGAGAAGATTCCCAAAGCTACTAATAGCTTCCCAAGTGACACGGAGAAAAACCCCAAAGGAGAAGCAAAGAAAGTAAGATGGGAAGATTGTAAAATGGTCACTGCGAATGATCAAGAGACTGAAGACAAGCAAGGCAAACTTTGCAAACAACCCGAAGACAACTCAACAAAAGAGGAGGATAGAGATCGCCAAGAACCAGAAATCTCACAACAAGAGCTGCTGAAGCTCTATGCACCCTTCCCTCAACTGCTCAATGGTGATGTGGGAAAGAGAATATACTCAAGGTTCCTAGACTTGTTTGTATCTGTATATGTAAACATACCATTCATCAAGGCAATTCAACAAATGCCTGCATTCATCAAGTATATGAAGGAATTTCTTCCCAGGAAAAGCTCACTCAAAGGAGGCCAGACTATAGTGATGAACAAGGAATGTAGTGCCCTTATTCAACCTGAGTTGCCTACAAAAAGAAGAGACCCAGGGAGTTTTCACATCCCTTGTGCCATAGGTGAAACTATGGTCGATAGAGCACTATGTGATTTGGGGGCCAGCATCAACTTACTGCCCTTATCCCTGGCGAAGAGGCTGCAGATCAATGAGATAATACCCACAGATGTAATCATCAGACTGGCTGACAAATCTCAAAAGCAAGCAATAGGAGTGGTGGAAAATGTGTTGCTAAAGGTTGGGAAATACTTTCTCCCAATAGACTTTGTCATTCTCGACATGGAAGAGAGTCACACTCATCCAATCATATTGGGAAGACCATTCCTAGCTACGGCCAGAGCACTTATCGATGTAGAGAAAGGGGAGCTAATATTGAGAATCCATGATGAACGACTCAGCTTCAATGTTTTCAAACTCTCACAAGAAACAGATCAAGAGGATAAGGAAACAAGCACTAAAGCACATCCATTTCATTCAGAGATCCCCTTAATAGATAAACAAGGAAAACAGCAATTGCCACAGCTCAAGGAAAAGTTGGAGGAACCTAAACCTCTAGAGGCAGGTGAAGACAGCATCACAACTCCTTGGAAAAAAGAGGTCACCAAGGGGAAGGCAACCTCAAAAGAAACAAAGAAGAAGGTACCAAGGAGATGGAAGAACAAGAAGATCCCTACGGAAGACTTCTCTCCAGAGGATAGAGTGGTCTCAGCTTACTTCCCAGATCTCCCCCTAATCTCCCTACTGTACCATCTCAGTTACCTAAGGTCTTCACTATCAACAGAGTTCTTTCCCTGGAACATGTGGAGATCATTGATCCAACCAATGGATATAAGTCCACAGCAAGAGGGGAGGACTTTAAGCACTACCAACCACCCTGATGAAGGAAAAACGTCAAGCTAGTGACGCTAAAGAAGCGCTTCATGGGAGGCAACCCATGTTTTATATGTTTTTAAAATAATGAATAAATCAATGTTTATGAATTTCAACCCAAACTTGACAAACACTTGGTGAAATCTTTATCATGCAGTATATAGTGAAGAACAAGTTTGGTGTTCAAAGCAAACCAAGATGCATGCTAGTCTTGGGAGCTTTGAACAAAACTTTTCATCACATTGCTTCAAACTAAGTTTGGTGTCACCCCATGGTGCCACCAAAATGCATATAAGGACCCACCAATAGTTAGTTAGTTAGTTGGAATTCATAAATAAACAATTGAATCCTTTCTTCCCTTTTATTAATATTAGCCGTAAAGTTCATATGGTCATTTTAATATCTTTTCTTACTTTTCTTAGTTTGTCTTTATAGGAAAAGAAAAGGAGCATAAAAAGGGGATTGATTGGACAATTAAATGGGGGAGATTTCGCCACTTAATGAAGAGCACTACACACATGTCTCAAGAGGGAACGCATGGGGAAACGCTGCCATGCAACATTGGAGAAAGAAGACCCTTGAAGACCGAACCAATCACTCTCATTAAGTGATGATCCTTGTCTTTCCTTCATACATAATCCCAACCGTCCATCAAGCAACAATCCTTGCAATCCACACCTTCCATCCACTCATGACCTCCCTATATAAGTGAACCTTAGTGCATGATCATTCCTCACACTCAAATTCCCACTCTCCACACTTCATACTTTTGGCTTGCTCAAACCCCTTCATCACACTCTGTCCTAGCCAACCTATTCCTCATCTCTCCGTATCCTCCAACCTCCACCTCAAAACAGCAACTCAATTCATGGCATTATCAAGCTCAAATAGGCAAAAGAGGAAGGAACCCATGTAGAGTGTTCCTTTCGATGAGAAGAAATTCAAAACTGCCTTTCATGAACGTGAATTCGAACGGATAATGGCGAGAAAGATATTGCCAGAGTTAATCTTCCAAATCAATGCAGATGAGTCACCACAAATTTTGAAGAAAATCAAACAGAGGGGGTTGCAATTGCTCACAAGTCCAGAGGGGAAGATCAATGGAAACCTCATCAAAGAATTTTATGCGAATGTAGTAAGAGAGGATAAAACCAAGGCCCCAACCTTCAAAAGTTACGTAAGAGGAAAAGAGGTGGACTTCAACCCAAATGCCATAACAAGAGTTCTTCACCTAAAATCACCTCGTTTTGATGAGGAAAGTTATCAGGCAAGGATAAGTAGAAGCCCTGATAATAATGAGCTCTCAGAGATAGTGGCAGACATCTGTGTTATAGCAGCTGACTGGGAGAGGTACACAGATGGGAGACCCAAGTTCATCAAGAGAGGAGACCTGAGCCCTGAAGCCAAGGGGTAGTTTGAACTTGTGAGGAGGTCCATTCTACCAGCTGCAAATAATTCAGAGGTAAACATCAATCGAGCTACTATGGTGCATTGCTTAATACAGGGTGGGGAAATCAACGTGAATGAGCTCATCGCCGAGGGGATTCAAGATTCGGCTGAGAAGGTTGATTCAGGTGCCAGGCTTTGGTACCCCAGCACCATTCTCCACTTATGCAACAAGGCCAAGGTAGTATTTGAGGACAGCAATCCAGACTGGGTAAACCCAGGGAGGCCAGTTACACTCGAGCGATTGGTTTATACTACACCTGCTCAACAACAAAGAAGACCACAAATAGGAAAACCAAAAGCAAAAGAAAGAGTTCACCAAGAGGAACCTCATCAGGAAGAATATCAACAAGGAGAGTATTCTGATCCAGCCAATTTGAACATGAGTCACCTTCTAAGAGCCATTGAGGATTTGGGGATGAGACATATGGAAGGACAAAAGCAAATACTAAACTTTCAAACCAACTGGCTGAGCCAACAGGAAGCATGGCAAAAACAACAAATAGAGCAGCAGCAGGAACACTACTACAGGCTCACTCAAGCCATCAACCAAGTGAATGAGAGGCAAGAGCTTCAAGAGAAGCACTTGCAAGAACTCAACCAGCGGCAGATAGCCCAAATGAAAACTTTCAATGATTTCAGTGTACTCAATGAAGGAAGGCAACTACATAGGGAGGAGTTCTATGTGAACACTCAAGCCAAGTTGAACTACATGACTAGTAATATGCATCAGCTACACTATGCCATCCCTACATATGATGAGGTCCAAAAAGATTTTGTAGAACAAGAAGAGAGGAAGATGAAACAGCAAAAGGAGACACTCAAGAAGAAGATGGAAGATGGTGGTTTCTGGAAGAAGCTGCTTGGAAAAGGCAAAGGAAGTAGGAGCAAAAGCACTCAAGAGAGACACAATGAGGACAAGCAAGGATGGGAGCATGGGCATCCACATGAATGAAAGGTGGTGGAGTTCTTTTTAGTCCATTGTTTTCTATGCTTTAAATAAGGAAGATCTTGTATGAAATAGAACCTGCTTCCATGTTATGTTTAAACTTTTTAAATTCTGTCTTTTAAGTTTTCTTTCTGAATAGGTCCATGATTTCTGGTTTAAATGTCACTGCATCTTTCCCTTATTTACTTGTAAGCTTGTCTATTTTAAATCAAATGAAGAAGAGAATGTCACTGCATCTTGTTCCAGTACTTGCTTAGGGACAAGCAAGCTTTAAGTTTGGTGTTGTGATGCCAGGGCATCTTGGCCAGTTTCACTGACCTTTTCTTTACTGTTTTTAGGGTAGTTTCATACATTTCTTTAGGAAATAAGCTAGTTTTGGGTAGATATTCACCTACACCTTGATTCAAGCATACATTGTGCATTTTACATTATTTCATGAGGATTTTGCATGAATTTAGTGACAAATTGTATGCTGCATTACCCATGACTTGGACTAGAACTTTGATGCACTCTGTTGCTTGATTTCAGGACCAAAGGAAGCAAGGAAAGGGGGGGTAACTTGCGAGGTTAATGAGAAAAGTGATTGCCAATAACACTCTCAAAGCCATCATTGCCCACGTTAAGAGTCACGTTAACTAAGTTAACGTGCACTCTAACGTGGAGAAGGGAAGTTATAGGAGTAACTTTGAATTGATAAAGGAGTTCTGGAGGCTGGAAAAAGAGAACTACTCTCTGTATTTTACTTTCTCTACAATTTCTAGTTCTATGATGTATTCTCCATCTTTATTTTCATTTTCAAGAGCTATGAACAACTAAACCCCTTTCATTGGGTTAGGGAGCTCTGTTGTAATTTGATGGATCAATACTAATTTTCATTATTCTTCTTCTATCTTTTCTCTTGATTTTACTTGAAAGATTTCGATCTTCATCCAATTGTGTAGTTATCTTGGAAGAGAGGCTATTCAAACTTGGATCTCTTTTGAACCTTGAAAGAGGAATGAAGAGATCAAGCTAGAATTGCTTTCTCATGCTGGACCAAATTGGGTTTGGATGGGTATGTGACTATAACCTTCTCAATACTTGATTTGGGAAATGCATGTGGTATAATCAGTGACCATACTTCATCTTTTCTCATAAGCAATTCACCAAGGAATTGGATATTGATCAAGATTTGAGAGATTGAATTGCAAGAAATTGTAATTCAATCACTTAAGATTGCCAAGGAGATCAATGAGTGCATTGATTAAGGAAGAGATGAAAATGAAATTGATCCGGAGAATGCAACATAGGAGATTTGTTGAAAGACAAGTTTCCACCCGCATCAGCTGGCCCACTTGTGCTTCCAAATTTCTAATGGAGGACCTTGTTTCATTCATGAAACTCACAGTGGCCTTAGATAGATCAGAGACTAAGTTTGCTAAATTAGAGGTATTTTGTTCAGAGTTCTCTGTCTATTGCTGAGTTGATGATGGAAAAGGTTTACTATTGTTAAACCTGTTTCTTCCACCATTATTAAAGCCTTGTTGAGGCTTTTGTTGATCCTTCCATGAGAGATTTGGGTGATTTCTCCATGAGGGGTTATAGGTGTTTTCATAAGGTTCACCCATATAATTTACCTTTGCTATTGCAGGGTTCTCAAGATCGTAAGCTTCTTCTTCAGAAGATGCCTCTTGAGTACTGTTGGATGCAGCTTGCATTCTATTCAGACTCTGAGAAATCATATTGACCTGCTGAGTCAATATTTTGTTCTGAGCCAATATGGCATTCAGAGTATCAATTTCAAGAACTCCCTTCTTCTGAGGCGTCCCATTACTCATAGGATTCCTCTCAGAAGTGTACATAAACTGGTTGTTAGCAACCATGTCAATGAGTTCTTGAGCTTCTACAGGCGTTTTCTTTAGGTGAATGGATCCACCTGTAGAAGTGTCCAATGACATCTTAGCTAATTCAGACAGACCATCATAGAATATATCCAGGATGGTCCATTCTGAAAGCATGTCAGAAGGACACTTTTTGGTCTGTTGCTTGTATCTCTCCCAAGCTTCATAGAGGGATTCACCTTCCTTCTGTCTGAAGGTTTGAACATTCACTATAAGCTTGCTCAGCTTTTGAGGAGGAAAGAACTTGGCTAAGAAAGTCGTGACCAGCTTATCCCAAGAGTTCAGGCTATCTTTGGGTTGAGAGTCCAACCACACTCTTGCTCTGTCTCTTACAGCAAAAGGGAAAAGCATGAGCCTGTAAACTTCAGGATCTACTCCAATAGTCTTAACAGTATCACAGATCTGCAAAAATTAAGTTAAGAACTGAAAAAGATCTTCAGATGGAAGTCCATGGAACTTGCAGTTTTGCTGCATCAGAGAAACTAATTGAGGTTTAAGCTCAAAATTGTTTGCTTCAATGGTAGGGATGGAGATGCTTCTTCCATGTAAATTGGAATTAGGTGCAGTAAAGTCACCAAGCATCCTCCTTGCATTATTATTATTTTTGGCTGCCATCTCCTCTTCCTGTTCGAAAATTTCTGTAAGGTTATCTCTGGATTCTTGTATTTTAGCTTCTCTTAGTTTCCTCTTCAGAGGCCTTTCAGGTTCAGGGTCTGGTTCAACAAGAATGTTCTTATCCTTGCTCCTGCTCATATGAAAAAGAGGGAACAGAAAAATAATAATAATAGGGATCCTTTTTACCCAGGTATAGAGGTTCCCCTGTGTGAGTAGAAGAAGAAAAGAATGTAATGTAAAGAAGGGAAGAAGAGAAAATTTGAACACAGATGGAAGAGGGGGTTTGAATTTGGGTGAGATGAAGTGTTAGTAGATGAATAAATAAATAGAAGGAGATGAGAGAGAAAGAGGATTTTCGAAAATAAAATTTTGAAAAGGGGTTAGTGATTTTCGAAAATTAGGAATGAAAGCAAATTAAAATTAAAAATTGAAACAATTAGTTAATTAAAAAAATTTTTGAAAAAAAGGGAAGAGATTTTCGAAAATTAGAGAGGGATAGTTAGTTAGGTAGTTTTGAAAAAGATAAGAAACAAACAAAAAGTCAATTAGTTAGTTGAAAAAGATTTGAAATTCAATTTTGAAAAGATAAGAAGATAAGAAGTTAGAAAAGATATTTAAAAATCAAATTTTTGAAAAAGATAATATTTAAAAAAGATATGATAGAAAGATATGATTAGAATTAGTTTTGAAAAAGATTTGATTTTTAAAATCACAATTAGTGACTTGGTTCACAAGAAATCACAAGATGTGATTCTAGAACATAAAGTTTGAATCTTTCTTAATAAGTAAGTAACAAACTTGAAATTTTTGAATCAAAACATTAATTGTTGATGATATTTTCGAAAATATGATATAAAATTAAGAAAAAGATTTTTGAAAAATATTTTTAGAATTTTCGAAAATAAATAAGAAAAATGAAAAAGATATGATTTTTGAAAAAGATTTTGAAAAAGATAAGATTTTTAAATTGAAAATTTGATTTGACTCATAAGAAACAACTAAATTTTAAAACGTTTTGAAAAAGTCAACTCAAATTTTCGAAATTTATGAGTGAAAAAGGAAAAGATATTTTTTTTTTATTTTTGAATTTTTAATGATGAAAGAGAAAAACATGAAAATGATGCAATGCATGAAAATTTTGGATCAAAATAATGAATGCATGCAAGAATGCTATGAATGTCAAGATGAACACCAAGAACACTTTGAAGATTATGATGAACATCAAGAACTTTTTTTGGATTTTTCGAAAATTAATGTGAAAAAGAAAAATAAGGATTCCAAAATTTTTAAGAAGAATTCCAAGAATCTTTCAATATTAGCCCAAAGCTCCAATCAAATGGTTGGACATGGCTTAATAGCCAGTCAGCTTTAGGATATAAATTAGGCATGCAACAGCTGATATTCAAATTAACTTGCCTCTATGATGATGGTTGGAAGCCCATATCCAAAAGGATTAGACCTGGCTTTATAGCCAGCCAGCCTTCAACATGCTTCATGAAACACTAGAATTCATTCTTAAAAATTCTGAAATAATTTTCGAAAACAGATAAGAAATTTTTGAAAGATTTTTGAAAATTTTTTTTGAAAATAAAACAAAAAGAAAATTACCTAATCTGAGCAACAAGATGAACCGTCAGTTGTCCAAACTCGAACAATCCCCGGCAACGGCGCCAAAAAATTGGTATGCAAAATTGTTACTCTGAGGTTGTAAAATTTGTTGCTCGTTCTCTCCCTGGTAATGGCGCCAATAACTGGTGCACCATACCATGGTCCAAACATAACTTCACAACTTCGCACAACTAACCAGCAAGTGCACTGGGTCGTCCAAGTAATAAAACTTTACGTGAGTAAGGGTCGATCCCACGGAGATTGTTGGTATGAAGCTAGCTATGGTCACCTTGTAAATCTCAGTCAGGCGGATATCAAATGGTTATAGTGTTTTCGAATAGTAATAATAAATAAACAGAAAAGATTGAAATACTTATGTAATTCATTGGTGAGAATTTCAGATAAGCGTATAGAGATGCTTTCGTTCCTCTGAACCTCTGCTTTCCTGCTGTCTTCATTCAATCAGTCCTACTCCTTTCCATGGAAAACTTTATGTAAGGGCATCACCGTTGTCAATGGCTACATCTCATCCTCTCTGTGAAAATGGTCCAATGCGCTGTCACTGCATGGCTAATCATCTGGAGGCATCGCCGTTGTCAATGGCTACATCCCATCCTCTCTGTGAAAATGGTCCGATGCGCTGTCACTGCATGGCTAATCATCTGGAGGTTCTCGATCATACTGGAATAGGATTTACTATCCTTTTGCGTCTGTCACTACGCCCAGCACTCGCGAGTTTGAAGTTCGTCACAGTCATTCAATCCCTGAATCCTACTCGGAATACCACAGACAAGGTTTAGACTTTCCGGATTCTCATGAATGCCACCATCAATCTAGCTTATACCACGAAGATTCTGATTAAGAGATCCAAGAGATACTCATTCAATCTAAGTTAGAACGGAAGTGGTTGTCAGGCACGCGTTCATAGGGAATGATGATGATTGTCACGTTCATCACATTCATGTTGAAGTGCGAATGAATATCTTAGAAGCGGAATAAGTTGAATTGAATAGAAAAACAATAGTACTTTGCATTAATTCATGAAGAACAGCAGAGCTCCATACCTTAATCTATGGAGTGTAGAAACTCTACCGTTGAAAATACATAAGTGAAAGGTTCAGGCATGGCCGGATGGCCAGCCCCCATGCATGATCAATATGATCCAAAGATGAACTAAAAATCATAAGATGATCCGAAGATGTCAAATACAATAGTAAAAAGTCCTATTTATACTAAACTAGCTACTAGGGTTTACAGAAGTAAGTAATTGATGCATAAATCCACTTCTGGGGCCCACTTGGTGTGTGCTTGGGCTGAGCTTGAACTTTACACGTGGAGAGGTCATTCTTGGAGTTGAACGCCAGTTTGTAACGTGTTTCTGGCGTTCAACTCTGGTTCGTGACGTGTTTCTGGCGTTTAACTCTAGACTGCAGCGTAGAACTGTCGTTCAACATCCTTTTGCGTCATCTAAACTCGGGCAAAGTATGGACTATTATATATTGCTGGAAAGCCCTGGATGTCTACTTACCAACGCAATTCGAAGCGTGCAATTTTGAGTTCTGTAACTCCAGAAAATCCACTTTGAGTGCAGAGAGGTCAGAAATTAACAGCATCAGCAGTCCTTCTTCAACCTCTGAATCTGATTTTTGCTCAAGTCCCTCAATTTCAGCCAGAAAATACCTGAAATTACAGAAAAACACACAAACTCATAGTAAAGTCCAGAAATGTGAATTTAACATAAAAACTAATAAAAACATCCCTAAAAGTAACTATATCCTACTAAAAACATACTAAAAACAATGCCAAAAAGCGTATAAATTATCCGCTCATCAATATTCAAGGAACACCCCTTAACCTTCCCTTTGTTGTACCTTCTAGGACTAGTTGCTCTTCCATGACTCATTTTCTTTTTAGTTCATCCAAGGTCCTACACTTGGTTACTTATTTCTTAGTTTGTTTGATGATCTCTCTTGGCCTTGGTCTCTCTCATTGTTTTTGCACAACTCACAGTGACTCTTATGGAGACAAACTCTACTTTTATTTATGTTGAAATGAAGACTTGAAATACATGGCATTTTCTTTCTTAAATAAAAAAAACTCATAAAGACTTCTAACAGGAATTAAAACTAAGCATAAAGTATAAACTATCCTAGCATGATTTTTTATTCAAAAAGTAAATAAAGCAAAAGCTCAAACAAGATTTCAGAATTTAGAAAATGTCAACCATGGGACTCAACAACCTTGAGCAGCTTCATCTTTAGTTCATTGGCCCCTTCCCTTTGTCTTTTTTCTTGGAGGGGGATGAGCCACCTTCATCTGTCTTGGAGGAACCTTCTTGTGCTTTGGCATTCTTGGGCTTCCAAAATCCTGCCCTCCTTATATAATTCCTTTCATCTTCCTTATGTTTGGCTAGGATTTCCTCTTGTCTTGCACTTAGCTCTTCCATTCCTTGCATGAAGGTTGGGTATCCTGGGTTTAGAGCGGCTGATGAGTCGAATTCACACCCCATTCAAAATTGGTGAATTAGTCCTTTTGGCAAGCGCACCAAAATTATCGTCAAGTAATAACCCACAGTGGAGTGGGATCGTATCCACAGAGATTGGCAAATTCGAGCAGTTTTAATCAATTGATGAATTAGTCAAGTGGATCAATAGGATTGTAGAGTATAGAATTGTAAGTGACATAAATGTAAATAACTAGAATATAAAGAAAAGCAATAAAGTGCAGAAATATAAATGGCAGAAAGTAAAGGGCAGAATCATAAATGACTTGAATGTAAATGGGAATGTGAAATTGCTGAATGTAAAAATAAGCAGTAAAGAAATGGATAGATAAGAATTGGGAAATTCATTGAGATTGGGAGATGTTGTCTCTTTAGATCGAGTCTAGCTTATATCCCTTTCAATCATGCAACTCATTGACCTCTTGGCAATCATGATTGATTAAGCCCCAATCCCTTGGTGACTCAATCTCTCAGATCTTGATCAATAGCCAATTCCTTGGTCTAATTGCTCATGAAGAGAGATATGCTTGGTCCCTGATTATACCACACACCATTATAGGTCCAAGTAGAGGGAGGATTATATGTCACATATCCAAACACCAAACCCAGATTCTACTCTAGTGTGAAAAGGGTGATGAGTCAAATTCACACCCCATTATAAAATGAGTGATGAATCCGTTCTTTGGCAAGCGCACCAAATATCGTCAAGTAATAACCCATTAGGAGTGGGGTCGAATCCCACAGAGATTAACGGATTAAAGCAAACAATAGTTAATTGATTATCCTAGTTAGACAATTCATATTGGAGTGTGATATTCGAACAGGAAATGTAAATTGCATAAAAGTAAAGGAAAGCAATAAAGTGCAAGAAAGTAAATGGCAAGGAAAGTAAAGTGCTAGAAATGTAAAGTGCAGAAAATGTAAATAACCATAAAGTAAATAAAAGAAAAAAAGATAAAATAAGCATTGGGACCAAGAGATATTGCATTCTCCGGATTAATTGATTTCATCTCATCTGCAATCATGCAACTCATTGACCTTTTGGCAATCATGATTGATTGAGCCCCAATCCCTTGGTGACTCAATCTCTCAAATCTTGATCAATAGCCAATTCCTTGGTCTAATTGCTCATGAGAAGAGATGAAGCTTGTTCCCTGATTATACCACACACTTTCCTAGGTCCAAGTAGAGGGAGGATTATATGTCACCATATCCAAACACCAAAACCCAAATCCTATTCAAGTGTGAGAAAGAATTTCAAGCATGGTTTTATATTTCCTCTTCCAAGGTTCCCATAAAACCCAATTACATTCAATCTCTTGGTGTGGCCAAACCCAGAGAGGAGGAGAAGGACGTGAATCCTAGAGAGGAAGACCTCTTGGGACACTCAGTGACCAATAAGGAGTTTCCCTTTGAGGAACCAAAGGAATCTGAGGCTCATCTAGAGACCATAGAGATTCCATTGAACCTCCTTTTGCCCTTCATGAGCTCTGATGAGTATTCATCCTCTGAAGAGGATGAAGACATTACTAAAGAGCAAGTTGCTAAATACCTTGGTGCAATCATGAAGCTGAATGCCAAATTATTTGGTAATGAGACCTGGGAAGATGAACCTCCCTTGCTCACCAATGAACTGAATGCATTGGATAGGCATAAATTACCTCAAAAGAAGCAGGATCCTGGTAAATTCCTAATTCCCTGTAACATAGGCACCATGACCTTTGAGAAGGCTCTGTGTGACCTGGGGTCAGGAATAAACTTAATGCCACTCTCTGTAATGGAGAAACTTGGGATTTTTGAGGTGTAAGCTGCCAGAATCTCATTAGAGATGGCAGACAACTCAAGAAAATAGGCTTATGGACAAGTAGAGGACGTGTTAGTAAAGGTTGAAGGCCTTTACATCCCTACTGATTTCATAATCCTAGAAACTGGGAAGGATGAGGATGAATCCATCATCCTTGGAAGACCCTTTCTAGCCACAGCAAAAGCTGTGATTGATGTGGACAGAGGAGAGTTGGTCCTGCAACTAAATGAGGACAACCTTATGTTTAAAACTCAAGGATCTCCTTCTGTAACCATGGAGAGGAAGCATGAAAAGCTTCTCTCACTGCAGAGTCAACCAAAGCCCCCACAGTCAAACTCTAAGTTTGGTGTTGAACCCCCACATTCAAACTCTAAGTTTGGTGTTGAGAAGTCTCAACAATGCTCTGAACATCTGTGAGGCTCCATGAGAGCTCACTGTCAAGCTATTGACATTAAAGAAGCGCTTGTTGGGAGGCAACCCAATGTTACTTAATTATATCTATTTATTTTCTATTGTTATTTTATTTTTTTAGGTTGATGATCATGTGAAGTCACAAAAACTACTGAAAAATCAAAAACAGAATGAAAAATAGCATTAAAAATAGCTCACCCTAGAGGAAGAACTTACTGGCGTTTAAACGCCAGTAAGAAGCATCAAACTGGCATTTAACGCCAGAAAGAAGCATCAAGCTGGCGTTAAACGCCAGAAACAAGCACCAGACTGGCGTTTAACGCTAGAACAGAGCATGGAAGTGGTGTTAAACGCCAGAAACAAGCAGCAAGCTGGCGTTTAACGCCAGACATGCATTCTAAGGGCGTTTTACATGCCTAATTGGAGCAGGGATGTTAAATCCTTGACCCCACTGGATCTGTGGATCCCACAGGATCCCCTCAGGATCTGTGGATCCCACAGGATCCCTACCTTTTCTTCTCTCCTCTTCACACCTTTTCATAACTCTCTTCCCCAAATACCCTTCACCAATCACCTCAATCACCCTTCCCCATCACCTCTTCACCACTCACATCCATCCTCTCTTCTCCAAAAACCCCACCTACCTCCAAAATTCAAACTATTTTCCCTCCCAAACCCAACCCTAGTGGCCGAACCCTAAACCTTCCTCCACTCCTATATAAACCCCTCATTCCTTCTTCATTTTCACACAACACAACCCTTTCTTCTTCCCCTTGGCCGAATACACACCTCTCTCCCTCTCCTCCATTTTTCTTCTCATTCTCCTTCTTTCTTTTTTCTTTTGCTTGGGGATAAGCAAACATTTTAAGTTTGGTGTGGTAAAAGCATTCCTTTTTGTTTTTCCATAACCATTAATGACACCTAAGGCCAGAGAAACCTCAAGAAAGAGGAAAGGGAAGGCAATTGATTCCACCTCTTAGTCATGGAAGATGGAGAGATTCATCTCAAAGGTCCATCAAGACCACTTCTATGATGTTGTGGCCAAGAAGAAAGTGATCCCTGAGGTTCCTTTCAAGCTCAAAAAGAGCGAATATCCGGAGATCCGACAAGAGATTAGAAGAAGAGGATGGGAAGTTCTCTCTAATCCTATTCAACAAGTCGGGATCTTAATGGTTCAAGAGTTCTATGTAAACGCATGGATCACTAGGAACCATGATCAAAGTGTGAACCCGAATCCAAAGAATTGGCTTACCATGGTTCGGGGGAAATACTTAGATTTCAGTCCGGAAAATGTAAGGTTGGCGTTCAACTTGCCAATGATGCAAGAAAATGCATGCCCCTACACTAGAAGGGTCAACATTGATCAAAGGATGGACCAAGTCCATATGGACATATGTGTGGAAGGAGCTCAATGGAAAGTTGACTCAAGAGGCAAGCCGGTTCAATTGAGAAACTGGACCTTAAGCCTATAGCTAGAGGATGGTTGGAGTTCATTCAACGCTCAATCATTCCTACTAGCAACCGATCTGAAGTTTCTATAGACCGGGCCATCACGATCCATAGTATCATGATTGGGGAGGAAGTGGAAGTTCATGAGATTATACCTCAAGAACTCTATAAGGTGGCTGACAAGTCTTCCACTTTGGCAAGGTTAGCCTTTCCTCACCTCATTTGTCACCTCTGCAATTCGGCTGGAATTAACAAAGAGGGAGACATCCTCATTGATGAGGACAACCCCATCACTAAGAAAAGGATGGAACAAACAAGAGATCATGGACCTCAACAAGAGCATGAGAAAATTTCTCATCATGAAATCCCTGAGATGCCTCAAGGGATGCACCTTCCTCCACAAAACTATTGGGAGCAAATCAACACTTTCCTAGGAGAATTAAGTTCCAACATGGGACAACTAAGGATGGAGCACCAAGAGCACTCCATCATCCTCCATGAGATTAGAGAAGATCAAAGAGCTATGAGGGAGGAGCAACAAAGGCAAAGAAGAGACATAGAAGAGCTCAAGAGCACCATTGGTTCTTCAAGAAGAGGAAGACGCCACCTTCACTAAGGTGGACCCGTTCCTTAATCTCCTTGTTCTTATTTTCCTGTTTTTCGTTTACTATACTTTATGTTTATTTATGTTTGTGTCTTTACTATATGATTGATAAACCCATATTTTATGATATATTTTGTGCCTAATTTAAGTGATTTATTCAATCCTTCACTCACTTATTCATGTTAATTGCATGGCTTTACTTTCCTTTCCTTATTATGTGATATATGTGAAATACATGTTTCCTATGCTTTAAAAATAATTATTTTAATTACTCTTTATTACCATTCGATGCCGTGATTTGTGTGTTAAGTAGTTTCAGATATTCTAAAGGCAGGAATGACTTAAAGGATGGAATGGAAACATACAAAAATGGAAGGAAAGCACAAAATGGAGTTTTTGAAGAAACTGGCAGCGACGCGAACGCGTGGGCGACGTGGCCACATGCCTGGCGCGAAGAGAGCGCGACACGAATGCGTGAATGATGCGAATGCGCACCTTGAGCAGAACGCAGATGACGCGGACGCATGACCGAAGCGAACGGGTGATAAGGAAAACTCCAGATGACGCGACCGCGTGACCCACGCGGACGCGTGACAGAGGCCACGCACCAGAAATTACAGAAAATGCCCCCAGTGATTTCTGAAGCCCTTTTTGGCCCAGATCCAAGTACAGAAAGCACAGATTAGAGGTTATAAAGTGGGGGAATGCATCCAGTCAAGGGAGAGTCTCCAATTATTCACCTTTCATGATTTAGATGTAGTTTTTAGAAAGAGGTTCTCTCCTCTCTCTCTTAGGATTAGGATTTAGGATTTTTCTTGCTTTCATGATTGCCCCTTTCTATCAGGTTCAACATTCCTTTTAATTAATTATTTTCTCAATTTAATTAGTGAACTTTTCTATGTTACAGATTATTCTTTTAATTAATCTTATTTGAGGTATTTCAGTTTATGATTGCTCTCTTTTATTTATGTTACTGTTACTTCCAACCTGAAGATATTTTTATTCGAGTAGATTTACTTTTCCCCTTTTGGTCTTGGTTAAGAAATCAGTAACTCAGGAGTTATCAAACTCAACGTGATCGATAATTGTTATCTTTGCTAATTGAATTGAACTTCAATAATTCCAGTCCTTTCTTAGGAATTGAGTAGAACCCAAAGATCAAACTAATTAATCCACTTGATCTTCCCTTGCTTTAGTAAAGGCTAACTAAGTGGGATTAAGATGCAATTCTCGTCTCCATTGATAAGGATAACTAGGATAGGACTTCCAATTTCTCATACCTTGCCAAAAGTGTGTTTTACAGTTATTTATTTATTTTACTTGTCATTCAAATTACTTGTTCCTTACTTTCAAAACCCCAATTTACAATCTTCATAACCAATAGTAAGAACATACTTCCCTGCAGTTCCTTGAGAAGACGACCCGAGGTTTAAATACTTCGGTTATCAATTTATTTAGGGGTTTGTTACTTGTGACAACCAAAACGTTTGTACGAAGGAATTTCTGTCGGTTTAAAAACTATATCTACAACGCGACTATTTTTATAAAATTCTTTACCAGCAAAATATCCTAACGTCAAAATGGCGCCATTGTCGGGAAACTGCAAACGTGTGCCTTATTATTAGTTATTGTAAATATTTTATTTTGCCTATTTATTTATTTTATTTTTACTTTTTAATTTTTATTAGCTACTATGAATTCTCACCCCTCTCGCTTTGAGTTTGGTTCTAATATTGTTGAAAGGAGTGAAAGCTATAACAGGAATATGCATCAAGGTCAGAGAAATCAAAGATGGATAGAGCCAAGAGGATTTGATAAACCCTTTAGGCAACAACAATCCCTTCCAAGATATCATAGACAAAGACCATTCTACAATGCATGCCAAGCTGATAGATATGGTGGACAACCTTATAACTACCAACAAGCCCCACCCTTTGCTTATAGACCATCCTCTCAACATAGATTTGAACCACCATACTCACAAGTTCCTTTTTACCATTCATCACCGTATGACCCTTATCCACCACAATCCCAATCCAATTACTCCTGAGAACCACCACATTCTTGTTCTGAACCCCCCTTCCCAACCAATGAACCCTCACACCCACCCCAACCTCCTATAGACAACAGACTACGTGTTCTTCTTCAAGGGCAAGCAAAGATGGAAAAGAGCGTACTGGAACTCACTACTGTCGTAACTGAGGTAGTAAATTTAATAGCTTCCTGACATCTGAGGACTCAAAGTACTCCCACAGCTGCATGTGGGAAATCAAAAGAAGAGCGTGGCATGAAGGAGACACTAGAGACCCCGGTGGACAATGAGGAGCATGACTTTGTACTGGAACAAGTAGAGGAAGCCATGATAGTTGTAGAGGAAGAAGTGGTTGAAGATTTAGGAGATGCTGAACCTCCGTGGGAATCAAGAGCCATAAAGGATTCCGCTGAGAAATCCGAAATTTATGTCAAGGAGGACAGTGCACAACCTCCACAACACATACTTTGTGAAAAATTGGACGGAACAGACCAAGAAGTTGATTCTATGGGAAGTGACGATCTTGCCTCAAGCTCTCCTAATCATGAACTCAAATCCGCAACTGAATTCCTTGAGCCTGAAGAACCTTATCCAAGTGAATACGAAGATGACGTCGAGGTAGATTTCTCTCAACCTCTAGCTTATAACTTAAGTGATGAGGAAGACATTGAAGACTTTGATCAGGACATAGATGCACGCGAGGAAGTTTGCAAAGAGGTGGAGAAATTCACAGAAGATCACAAGGGAGTAGAGCTTACAGAACCATTGGAAACACCTATCCCAAGGCCATTACCACCTAATACAAGCTTCAAGTGGGTACAATCCTTAACCTTTATCTTTACTTTTCCACTTGAATATGGTTTGCTTGAAACAGATGGCCAGCTTAGAGCTCTCTGCGGCTTTAAGAGTAAGAGGGAAATGGCTCGCACTCAGAGCTGGTGCACAAGCTTCAATAAGGTTCCACGCTTCAACTCGAAGTGCACGGATTGGTATCATGTTCAATCGAATGGATCTCGGAAAACGTTTGGTTATCTTGGTGAGAATCTAATTTCTAAACCGCCCGGATGGGAAAATATAGATCAAGACGAAGGCGGATTTAAAAGAAAAGTTTGGGATCCTGGAATCTATTCAGACATTCGTCACCCCGGGAGCCTGAGAATCTGTTTGAAGTTGCTCAGAAGCTTTACATGCCTAGTTTGGGACCTCGGAGGCTGTTGGCATTCCAAGCATTGTTGGAGATTTCTTGATGAATTTAAGCATAAGCCACCATAACAGGAAGCTCATCCAATGTCCAACTTAAGGACTTTAACTAAAAGTGCTAGGTGGGAGACAACCCACCATGGTATGGCCGTTTCTTTTTCAATTTTATTTCGTGTTATTTATTTTTATTCTTTTTCAATTGAACCTGAAAATTATTCATTAGCATTGCATACTGCATAATTGTATAATTGCATATATATATATATATAAAAGGGGCGTGCGACGCGACCGCATTGCTCATGCGATCGCGTCAGTTGCGAAAACCACCTCCCACGTGTCCGCATCATTCACGCGGCCGCGTGATCTGGAGATAGGCGTAAAGATCCAATGCCCAGAAAGTTGGGCAGGAATCGTGCGACTGTTGTGCATTTCGCACAAAACGACCCATGCGGTCGCGTCCCTGACGCGATCACGTCACTTGCACAACACCCATGCCACGCGATAGCGTGAGCGACGCGTTCGCGTCGTGCGGATATCATGACACCCCAGTGGAGATAGAGAGTTACGCTGAAACGACGCTGGAATTGTGCGCTTAGCACAATTTCCAGTGACACGATCGCATGCTTCACGCGATCGCTTCATTCATCCTTTTACCCATTCCATGCGATCGCGTCAGCCACGCGATCGCGTCAACCCCCATTCCACTCTAGCCACGCGACCGCGTGCCCCACGCGATCGCGTGGATTCAAATTCATTAACTCCCCCAGTAAGGCGAAACCCTACCCTGTCGCGCCCCCAACCCCTTTCTTCTTCATCTTCTCTGCAACCTCCATCTCTGCCCTTCGCCACCCCAACCACCTCCATCGGCCGCACCACCGCGACCACCACCAGCCGTTCACCCTGACGCCACTACCCCACCGCTGCCACCGCCGCGCCCAGCCACAGCCACCAAGCCACCATCACCGCCGCTCCACCCACCACCAACACCCTCACCCCTTCCCTTCCTTCCCCCTTAACACCTACCCCTCCCATTACCCCAAACAGCAACCCCTGCCGACGGACAGCCGTTCACCGCTGTGCCTACCGCCATCACCGCCGTGTCAGCCACCACCGCAACCACCCCCAGCCATCTCTCAGTCCCTTAGCTTAGTTCATACGCCTACCAGGTTCCGCCGAATGCCACTCTTATTTCAATTCGTAGTCAATTGCAATTTTTTCCGTTTCTGTTTACATTTAAGCTAGTTAGATATGCATGTTGTAGTGGATTCTTGGTGGTTAGGTAGCCTAGGATGTGGTTAGTGGACTTAGGCCTGTTTAATTGTGCTGTTCTTGCTACTTGTTTTATAATTTTCGCAATTCTGCTGTTGATGTGATCTAAGTATTGTTCATATGATGTTCTTATTGTTCATGCTGCTATTGCGACTGCTCTTTCATGTTCATATTATTTATATCTATTTGCAGTTTATTTTAGTTTATATGAACTATTCTGCTTGCTGTTTATTTTCCGGGAACATCGAATTTTAGCCGGAATGCTGCTCAATTTTCTATAAACCGTTTTGATTCTCATTCATGTCTTGGTTTTGGCATTTTCAATTTTGCTTTCTTTAGCTTTCACCAAACCAATTCATGAATGCACGGACCAGCATTCTTATTCCTTTTGTTTCCTCGGTTTATAAATCACATTATTGATGATTTGATTTCAAATTTTCGTTATTGGTATATCTATATGAATCATCAACACCTTGATTTCCTTGCATAAATATGAGTTGTCTGTTGCTTCAAATTGTGAAATTCTTGTTACTTAGAAACCAATCATCATGCCACTTACCTTAACTTTCTTTTTACTAAGTCACTGATTTTTTATTTCTAACCTCTTTTTCAATTTAAAACCACTTTTACCTTTCTAACAACCCCCTCTAATTTTTGACTCACTCTTCACTTTTACTTTTTAACTCAAGGCATGTTTATGGTTTTTCCTAATTAACATGAATTCTATTACTTTTTGGATTGAAATTTTTCATCTCAGCCTTTTATTCCCGAACCAATCCAAAATGCACAATTCTTCAACTCATTTAATTATTCTACTGCTCCTTTTCTACTTTATGCTTATTTTGTTATTTGCCTACTTGTTTTCCTGTTTTTATTATCTCATAGATTTCTGTTTTTCAGGATGTCTGACACTCAAAGAAAAAGAAAAGGAAAGGCAATAACTGGCAAATGGAAAAGAGGAGAATCCTCTATGTCCATCCTGGACATCATGCATGATGACTCCTGACGGGAGAAACACTTTACCAGCAGGAGAAGGCTGACCAGCTACTCACTGCCACTGACCCTACTAAGTTTGCAAATAGATACTGCGAGTTGAAGTATTGGTGAACAAAATTGTGATCATCAACAATGGCGCCAAAGACTTGGAGCTCTCAAACGTGAATCACACTTTGTCACAATTCCACACAACTAACCAGCAAGTGCACTAGGTCGTCCAAGTAATAAACCTTACGTGAGTAAGGGTCGATCCCACGGAGATTGTCGGCTTGAAGCAAGCTATGGTCATCTTGTAAATCTCAGTCAGGCGAATTCAAATGGTTATGGAGTTTAAGGTGATGAAAATAAACATAAAATAAAGATATAGATACCTGTGTATTTCATTGGTGGATTTCAGATAAGCGTATGAAGATGCTTTGTTCCCCTTGAACCTCTGCTTTCCTATTGCCTTCTTCCAATCACTCAAACTCCCTTCCATGGCAAGCTTTATGTTGGGCATCACCGTTGTCAATGGCTACATCCCGTTCTCTCAGTGAAAATGGTCCTGATGCTATGTCACAACATTGGCTAATCAGCTGTCGGTTCTCGATCATGTCGGAATAGGATCCATTGATCCTTTTCCGTCTGTCACACGCCCCACAATCGCGAGTTTGAAGCTCGTCACAGTCATCCCTTCCCAGATCCTACTCGGAATACCACAGACAAGGTTTAGACTTTCCGGATCTCAGGAATGACCGCCAATAATTCTAGCCTATACCACGAAGGTTCCAATCCTAGATTAGAAACCCAAGAGATATGCACTCAATCGAAGGTAGAACGGAGGTGGTTGTCAGGCACACGTTCATAGATGAGAATGATGATGAGTGTCACGGATCATCACATTTATCAAGTTGAAGAACAACTGATATCTTAGAGAAGAAGTAGGCGTGAATTGAATAGAAAAACAGTAGTAATTGCATTAATTCATGAGGAACAGTAGAGCTCCACACCTTAATCTATGGTGTGTAGAAACTCCACCGTTGAAAATACATAAGAACAAGAGGGTCTAGGCATGGCCGAATGGCCAGCCTCCCAAACGTGAAAAGGTCTATGAAAGTATATCAAGTGTGTAAAAGAAATGAAAATACAATAGCAAAAGGTCCTATTTATAGAAAACTAGTAGCCTAGGGTTACAGAAATAGGTAATTAATGCAGAAATCTTCTTCTAGGCCCACTTGGTATGTGCTTGGGCTGAGCATTGAAGCATTTTCGTGTAGAGACTTTTCTTGGAGTTAAACGCCAGCTTTTGTGCCAGTTTGGGCGTTTAACTCCAGCTTTTGTGCCAGTTTTGGAGTTAAACGCCAGAATTCTTGAGTTGACTTGGAACGCCTATTTGGGCCATCAAATCTCGGGAAAAGTATAGACTATTATATATTTTTGGAAAGCCCAGGATGTCTACTTTCTAACGCAATTGAGAGCGTGCCAATTGATCTTCTGTAGCTCCAGAAAATCCACTTTGAGTGCAGGGAGGTCAGAATCCAACAGCATCTGCAGTCCTTTTTCAGCCTCTGAATCCGATTTTTGCTCAGGTCCCTCAATTTCAACCAGAAAATACCTGAAATCACAGAAAAACACACAAACTCATAGTAAAGTCTAGAAGAGTGATTTTTATTTAAAAAATAATAAAAACACAATAAAAACTAATTAAAATATACTAAAAACATACTAAAAACAATGCCAAAAAACGTATAAATTATCCGCTCATCACAACACTAATCTTAAATTGTTGCTTGTCCCAAAGCAACTGAAAATCAAATAGGATAAAAAAGAAGAGAATATACAATGAATTCCAAAAACATCTTGAAGATCAGTATTAATTAGATGAGTGGGGCTTTTAGCTTTTTGCTTCTGAACAGTTTTGGCATCTCACTTTATCCCTTGAAGT
>NC_029792.2:49436694-49465175 GCF_000816755.2 Arachis ipaensis
ACACCTTCACGCCACAAGCACATGGTTAGGGACAGCTTGGTTTAGCCACTTAGGCCAGGATTTTATTCCTGTGGGCCCTCCTATCCACTGATGCTCAAATCCTTGGATCCTTTTTATCACCCTTGCCTTTTGGTTTAAAGGGGTATTGGCTTTTTCTGCTTGCTTTTCCTCTTCTTCTTTTTTTTTTCTGCAAGCTTTTCACTGCTTTTTCTTGCTTCAAGAATCAATTTTATGATTTTTTAGATCATTAGATAATATTTCTCTTTTTTCTTTCATTCTTTCAAGAGCCAACAATTTTAACATTAATAAACAATCAAATTCAAAAATATGCACTGTTCAAGCATTCATTCAGAAAAACAATAGCATTGCCACCACATCAAAATAATTAAACTGTTTTAAAATTCAAAATTCATGTACTTCTTTTTTCTTTTTCAATTAAAAATATTTTTCATTTAAGAAAGGTGATGGATTCATTTTCATAGCTTTAAGGCATAGACACTTAGACACTAATGATCATGTAATAAAGACACAAACATAGATAAGCATAGAGCATAATTTTCGAAAAACAAGAAATAAAGAACAACGAAATTAAAGAACTGGTCCACCTTAGTGATGGCGGCTTGTTCTTCCTCTTGAAGATCTTATGGAGTGCTTGAGCTCCTCAATGTCTATTCCTTGCCTTTGTTGATCCTCTCTCATGGTTCTTTGATCTTCTCTAATTTCATGGAGGAGGATGGAATGCTCTTGGTGCTCCACCCTTAGTTGTCCCATGTTGGAACTTAATTCTCCTAAGGAGGTGTTGATTTGCTCCCAATAGTTTTGTGGGGGAAGATGCATCCCTTGAGGTATCTCAGGGATTTCATGATGAGGAAATTCCTCATGCTCTTGTGCATGAGTGGGATCTCTTGTTTGCTCCATCCTTTTCTTAGTGATGGGCTTGTCCTCATCAATAAGGATGTCTTCCTCTATGTCAATTCCAGCCGAATTACAGAGGTGACAAATGAGATGAGGGAAGGCTAACCTTGCCAAAAGAGAGGACTTGTCCGCCACCTTGTAGAGTTCTTGGGATATAACCTCATGAACTTCCACTTCCTCTCCAATCATGATGCTATAGATCATGATAGCCTGGTCTATAGTAGCTTCAGACCGGTTGCTAGTGGGAATGATTGAGCGTTGGATGAACTCCAACCATCCCCTAGCCACAGGCTTGAGGTCATGCCTTCTTAGTTGAACCGGCTTCCCTCTTGAATCTCTCTTCTATTGAGCGCCCTCTTCACATATGTCCATGAGGACTTGGTCCAACCTTTGATCAAAGTTGACCCTTCTAGTGTATGGGTGTGCATCTCCTTGCATCATGGGCAAGTTGAATGCCAACCTTACATTTTCTGGACTAAAATCTAAGTATTTCCCTTGGACCATTGTAAGCCAATTCATAGGATCCGGGTTCACACTTTGATCATGGTTCTTGGTGATCCATGCATTGGCATAGAACTCTTGAACCATTAAGATTCAGACTTGTTGAATGGGATTGGTGAGAACTTCCCAACCTCTTCTTCGGATCTCATGTCGGATCTCCGGATATTCGCCCTTTTTGAGTTTAAAAGGGACCTCGGGGATCACCTTCTTCTTGGCCACAACTTCATAGAAGTAGTCTTGATGCACCCTTGAAAGGAATCTCTCCATCTCCCATGACTCAGAGGTGGAAGCTTTTGCCTTCCCTTTCCTCTTTCTAGAGGTTTCTCCAGCCTTTGGTGCCATAAATAGTTATGGAAAAATAAAAGCTTTAGCTTTTACCACACCAAACTTAGAAGGTTGCTCGTCTTCGAGCAAAAGAAGAAAGAAGAGAGTAGAAGAAGAAGAAATAGAGGAGATGGAGTGGGCTTTGTGATTCGGCTAAGGGGGAGAAGTGTTGTTTAGGTTGTGTGAAAATGAAGGAGTGAAGATGGGTTTATATAGGAGTGAGAGGGGGGTGTATGGTTCGGCTATAGAGGGTGGGTTTGGGAGGGAAAGTGGTTTGAATTTGGATGGTGAGATAGGTGTGGTTTTATGAAGGATGGATATGAATGGTGAAGAGAATGGTGGGATTTGATAGGTGAGGGGTTTTTGGGGAAGAGGTATTGAGGTGATTGGTGAATGGGTGAAGAAGAGAGAGAGTAGTGGGGTGGGTGGGGATCCTGTAGGGTCCACAGATCCTAAGGTGACAAGGATATCTCATCCCTGCACCAAGTGGCGTGCAAAACGCCCCTTGCTGCCAATCCTGGCATTAAACGCTAGGCTGCTGCCCATTTCAGGCGTTTAATGCCAGCTTCTTGCCCATTCCTGGCATTAAACGCCAGTCTGGTGCCCTTTTCTGGCGTTAAACGTCCAGAATGGTGCCAGACTGGGCGTTTAACGCCCATTCTACTACCTTTACTGGCGTTTAAACGCCAGTAACTGTCTCCTCCATGGTGTTCTGTTTTTCATTCTGTTTTTCACTTTGTTTTTGCTTTTTTTCAATTGTTTTTGTGACTTCACATGATCATCAACCTACAGAAAACATAAAATAACAAAAGAAAATAGAAATTTAACATAGATCATGAATGGCAGAAGTCGATTTAATGGAATTTCTATGGTCTCAGTATGAGCCTCAAATTCCCATGGTTCCTCATTAGGGAACTCCATGGAGGTCAGTGGGCGTCCATTGAGGTCTTCCTCAGTAGAAATCACTGCCTCTTCCTCCTCTCCATGTTCGGCCATGTGAGATGTGGTTATGGCCTTGCACTCTCTTTTTGGGTTCTCTTCTGTATTGCTTGGGAGAGAACTAGGAGGGAGTTCAGTAATTTTCTTACTCAGCTGACCCAATTGTGCCTCCAAATTTCTAATGGAGGACCTTGTTTCAGTCATGAAACTTTGAGTGGTTTTGATTAGATCAGAGACAATGGTTGCTAAGTCAGAGTGGTCTTGCTTAGAATTCTCTGTCTGTTGCTGGGAAGGTGATGGAAAAGGCTTGCTATTGCTAAACCTGTTTCTTCCACCATTATTGTTGTTGAAACCTTGTTGAGGTCTCTGTTGATCCTTCCATAAGAGATTTGGATGATTTCTCCATGAAGGATTATAGGTGTTTCGATAGGGTTCTCCCATGTAATTCACCTCTTCCATTGCTGGGTTCTCAGGATCATAAGCTTCTTCTTCAGAAGAAGCTTCCTTAGTACTGCCTGTTGCTGCTTGCATTTCAAACAGACTCTGAGAAATCATATTGACTTGTTGGGTCAATATTTTATTCTGAGCCAATATGGCATTCAGAGTATCAATCTCAAGAACTCCTTTCTTCTGAGTTGTCCTATTATTCATAGGATTCCTTTCAGAGGTGTACATGAATTGGTTATTTGCAACCATTTCAATGAGTTCTTGAGCTTCTGCAGGTGTCTTCTTCAGATGAAGAGATCCTCCAGCAGAACTATCCAATGACATCTTAGATAGTTCAGACAGGCCATCATAGAAGATTCCTATGATGCTCCATTCTGAAAGCATGTCAGAAGGGCACCTTCTGTTCAATTGCTTGTATCTCTCCCAAGCTTCATAGAGGGATTCACCATCCTTCTGTCTAAAGGTTTGGACTTCCACTCTAAGCTTACTCAATTTTTGAGGTGGAAAGAACTTTGCCAAGAAGGCATTGACTAGTTTTTCCCAAGAGTTCAGGCTTTCCTTAGGTTGTGAATCCAACCATGTTCTAGATCTGTCTGTTACAGCAAAAGGAAAAAGCATAAGTTTGTAGACTTCAGGGTCAACCCCATTGGTCTTGACAGTGTCACAGCTCTGCAAGAATTCAGCTAAGAACTGATGAGGATCTTCCAATGGAAGTCCATGAAACTTGCAATTCTGTTGCATTAGAGAAACTAATTGAGGCTTAAGCTCAAAGTTGTTTGCTCCAATTGCAGGGATAGAGATGCTTCTCCCATAGAAATCAGGAGTAGATGCAGTAAAGTCACCAAGCACCTTCCTTGCATTGTTGGCATTGTTGTTGTTTTCGGCTGCCATGGTTTCTTCTTCTTTGAAGAGCTCTATTAGGCCCTCTAAAGAGAATTGTTCTTTAGCTTTTCTTAGCTTTCTCTTCAAGGTCCTTTCAGGTTCAGGATCAGCTTGACAAGAATGCTTTTATCTTTGTTCCTGCTCATGTGAAAGAGAAGAGAACAAGAAAGCATGGAATCCTCTATGTCACAGTATAGAGATTCCTTGAGGTGTCAGAGGAAAAGAAGAATAGAAGGAGGAGGTAGATAGAAGAGAATCCGAACATATAAAGAAGGAGGGAGATTGAATTGTACCTTGAGGAGGAGTCTTAGTCTCTTAAATAGAAGGATGTGAAAAGAGGGGAAGAATTTTCGAAAATAATTTAAAAAGATTTTGAAATAATTAAAAAGAAATTTGAAAATTTGATTGAGATTTTCGAAAACTAAGATTGGGAAAGAAATAAAGTGATTTTTGAAAAAGATTTTGAAATTAGAAAAAGATATGATTGAAAAAATTAATTTTGAAAAAGATGTGATTGAAAAGATATGTTTGAAAAGATATGATTGAAAATCAATTTAGAAAAAGAAAATTTTTTAAAATTAAAGTTGATTACTTGACTATCAAGAAATTAAAAGATATGATTTTAAAATTTAAAGTTTGATTCTTTCTTAATAGGCAAGTAACAACTTGAAAATTTTGAAATAAATCTTTAATTGAAGCAAGGATTTTTGAAAATAGCAGAAATAAATATAAAATGGAAAGAAATTGATTTTTGAAAGAGATATGATTGAAAAGATATGATTTGAAAAAGATTTGATTTTGAAAAATTATGAAAACTTGAAAAAAATGTGAATTAAAAACAAAATCTTCCCTCTAGTGTCATCCTGGCGTTAAACGCCTAGAATGGTGCCCATTCTGGCATTTAACACACAAAACTCTACCTTTTTGGGCATTTAAACGCCCAACCAGGTACCCTGGCTGGCGTTTAAACGCCAGTTTTCCTTCTTCACTGGGCGTTTTGAATGCCCAGCTTTTTCTGTTGATTCCTCTGCTGAATGTTATGAATCTTCAATTCTCTGTATTATTGACTTGAAAAGACATAGTTTTAAAAAATATTTTTGAATTTTTGATGATGGGAATAAAAAAAATGCACTAAGATCAAATAAAAAATGCATGCAAGACACCAAACTTAAAAGTTTGTGTACTAAGGACTATAACAATGTAAAAATGCATATGAAAAACAACAAAACACACTAAACAAGAGAATTTAAAGATCAGAGTAATGAAATCATCAAGAACAACTTGAAGATTAATGAAGAACAATATGTATAAATTCAAAAAATGCAAGAAGAAGAAAGTCATGCAATTGATACCAAACTTAAAAATTAATACTAGACTCAAACAAGAAACATAAAATATTTTTGATTTTTATGGTTTTATAAAATTTTTTTGTGATTTTCAAAACTTATATGGAAAAGAAAATAAAGAGAATCAAAACTTTTAATAAGAATTCCAGGAATCATGCAATGTTTGTCTAAAGCTTCAGTCTAAAAAGATTAGACATGTTTGGCCAAGCTTCAGCAAGACATTACATTCAACAGCTAAATTGATGAGAATCAATCAGCTTTTGTGATGATAAGAACATCACCTTGAAACTCTAGAATTCATTCTTAAAAATTCTAAAAAGTAAAAAGAAAAGTACCTAATCTAAGCAACAAGATGAACCGTCAGTTGTCCTAACTCGAACAATCCCTGGCAACGGCGCCAAAAACTTGGTGCACGAAATTGTGATCATCAACAATGGCGCCAAAGACTTGGAGCTCTCAAACGTGAATCACACTTTGTCACAATTCTGCACAACTAACCAGCAAGTGCACTGGGTCGTCCAAGTAATAAACCTTATGTGAGTAAGGGTCGATCCCACGGAGATTGTCGGCTTGAAGCAAGCTATGGTCATCTTGTAAATCTTAGTCAGGCGGATTCAAATGGTTATGGGGTTTAAGGTGATGAAAATAAACATAAAATAAAGATAGAGATACTTATGTAATTCATTGGTGGATTTCAGATAAGCGTATGAAGATGCTTTGTTCCCCTTGAACCTCTGCTTTCCTATTGCCTTCTTCCAATCACTCATACTCCCTTCCATGGCAAGCTTTATGTTGGGCTTCACCATTGTCAATGGCTACATCCCGTCCTCTCAGTGAAAATGGTCCTGATGCTCTGTCACAACATCGGCTAATCAACTGTCGGTTCTCGATCATGTCGGAATAGGATCCATTGATCCTTTTCCGTCTGTCACACGCCCCACAATCGCGAGTTTGAAGCTCGTCACAGTCATCCCTTCCCAGATCCTACTCGGAATACCACAGACAAGGTTTAGACTTTCCGGATCTCAGGAATGGCCGCCAATAATTCTAGCCAATACCACGAAGGTTCCAATCTTAGATTAGAAACCCAAGAGATATGCACTCAATCGAAGGTAGAACGGAGGTGGTTGTCAGGCACATGTTCATAGGTGAGAATGATGATGAGTGTCACGGATCATCACATTTATCAAGTTGAAGAACAACTGATATCTTAGAGAAGAAGTAGGCGTGAATTGAATAGAAAAACAATAGTAATTGCATTAATTCATGAGGAACAGCAGAGCTCTACACCTTAATCTATGGTGTGTAGAAACTTCACCGTTGAAAATACATAAGAACAAGAGGGTCTAGGCATGGCCGAATGGCCAGCCTCCCAAACGTGAAAAGGTCTATGAAAGTTTATCAAGTGTGTAAAAGAGATGAAAGTACAATAGCAAAAGGTCTTATTTATAGAAAACTAGTAGCCTAGGGTTACAGAAATAGGTAATTAATGCAGAAATCTTCTTTCAGGCCCACTTGGTGTGTGCTTGGACTGAGCATTAAAGCATTTTTGTGTAGAGACTTTTCTTGGAGTTAAACGCCAGCTTTTGTGCCAGTTTGGGCGTTTAACTCCAGCTTTTGTTCCAGTTTTGGAGTTAAATGCCAGAATTCTTGAGCTGACTTGGAACGCCTATTTGGGCCATCAAATCTCGGGCAAAGTATAGACCATTATATATTTCTGGAAAGCCCAGGATGTCTACTTTCCAATGCAATTGAGAGCGCGCCAATTAGGCTTTTGTAGCTCCAGAAAATCCACTTTGAGTGCAGGGAGGTCAGAATCTAACAACATCTGCAGTCCTTTTTTAGCCTCTGAATCAGATTTTTGCTCAGGTCCCTCAATTTCAGCCAGAAAATACCTGAAATCACAGAAAAACACACAAACTCATAGTAAAGTCCAGAAGAGTGATTTTTATTTAAAAACTAATAAAAACATAATAAAAACTAATTATAATATACTAAAAACATACTAAAAATAATGCCAAAAAGCGTATAAATTATCCGCTCATCAAGTATCCAGTGTTTGCAACCTCCAGGAACCTGTACCTGGAGTGGACTCTGAAAATTCCGGAAGAACTCCAGCAATACACCTCCGATCAGATCAAACAAAGAGGCTAGTTATTCCTGGAGAAAAACCTGACAGAGGTCAATGCTTTTTGGGTAAGAGAGTTTTACTGCAATTACTTCAAATCTTCCCTAGATGCAGTGAACCTAAGAGGGAAGCAGATACTGGTCACTGAAGAGGCCATTGAGGATATTCTGAAGCTTCAGCCTAAATCTGATCAGCTCGATGGTTACCAAAAGGCTGAGGAGGACATGTGCTTCATGAGGTTTGACTGGGATGCGGTCAAGGCAAGGATAGCCCTTGACCCGACTGTCCCATGGGTCATGGGTCAGAACACCACCATACCTAAGGGAATCAAGCGGATATACATAAATGATGAGGCTCGGCTCTGGCACCAGATCCTGAGCATCTTTGTTATGCCGAGTACTCACGAGACGGAGCTACCTGCCGCTATGATCACCCTCATCTGGTGTGTGATGGAGCGTAAGGACCTATACCTGCCACGATTCATCCGGTACTACATGGCCAGGGTCCACATCAGAGAGTCTCCAATTATTCACCTTTCATGATTTAGATGTAGTTTTTAGAGAGAGGTTCTCTCCTCTCTCTCTTAGGATTAGGATTTAGGATTTTTCTTGCTTTCATGATTGCCCCTTTCTATCAGGTTCAACATTCCTTTTAATTAATTATTTTCTCAATTTAATTAGTGAACTTTTCTATGTTACAGATTATACTTTTAATTAATGTTATTTGAGGTATTTCAGTTTATGATTGCTCTCTTTTATTTATGTTACTGTTACTTCCAACCTGAAGATATTTTTATTCGAGTAGATTTACTTTTCCCCTTTTGGTCTTGGTTAAGAAATCAGTAACTCAGGAGTTATCAAACTCAACGTGATCGATAATTATTATCTTTGCTAATTGAATTGAACTTCAATAATTCCAGTCCTTTCTTAGGAATTGAGTAGAACCCAAAGATCAAACTAATTAATCCACTTGATCTTCCATTGCTTTAGTAAAGGCTATCCAAGTGGGATTAAGATTCAATTCTCGTCTCCATTGATAAGGATAACTAGGATAGGACTTCTAATTTCTCATACCTTGCCAAAAGTGTGTTTTACAGTTATTTATTTATTTTACTTGTCATTCAAATTACTTGTTCCTTACTTTCAAAACCCCAATTTACAATCTTCATAACCAATAGTAAGAACATACTTCCCTGCAGTTCCTTGAGAAGACGACCCGAGGTTTAAATACTTCGGTTATCAATTTATTTAGGGGTTTGTTACTTGTGACAACCAAAACGTTTGTACGAAGTGATTTCTGTCGGTTTAAAAACTATATCTACAACGCGACTATTTTTATAAAATTCTTTACCAGCAAAAAATCCTAACGTCAATGATCATTAGTGTTTAAGTGTCTATGTCTTAAAGCTATGAATGTCCTATGAATCCATCACCTCTCTTAAATGAAAACTGTTCTAAAAACAAAAGAACAAGAAGTACATGGTTTCGAATTCATCCTTGAAACTAGTTTAATTATTTTGATGTGGTGACAATACTTTTTGTTTTCTGAATGAATGCTTGAACAGTGCATATGTCTTTTGATATTGTGGTTTATGAATGTTAAATATGTTGGCTCTTGAAAGAATGATGAAAAAGGAGAAATGTTGTTGATAATCTGAAAAAACATAAAATTGATTCTTGATGCAAGAAAAAGTAGTGAATACAAAAGCTTGCAAAAAAAAAGAGAAAAGAAAAATGGCGAAAAAAAAGAAAAAGAAAAAGCAAGCAGAAAAAGCCAAGAGCTCTTTATACCAAAAGGCAAGAGCAAAAAGCCAATAGCCCTTAAAACCAAAAGGCAAGGGTAATAAAAAGGATCCAAGGCTTTGAGCATCAGTGGATAGGAGGGACAAAAGGAATAAAATCCTGGCCTAAGCGGCTAAACCAAGCTGTCCCTAACCATGTGCTTGTGGCGTGAAGGTGTCAGGTGAAAACTTGAGACTGAGCAGTTAAAGTCGAGGTCCAAAGCAAAAAAAAAGTGTGCTTAAGAACCCTGGACACCTCTAATTGGGGACTTTAGCAAAGCTGAGTCACAATCTGAAAAGGTTCACCCAGTTATGTGTCTGTGGCATGTATGTATCCGGTGGTAATACTGGAAAACAGAGTGCTTAGGGCCACGGCCAAGACTCATAAAGTAGCTGTGTTCAAGAATTAACATACTGAAATAGGAGAATCAATAACACTATCTAAAATTCTAAGTTCCTATAGATGCCAATCATTCTAAACTTCAATGGATTAAGTGAGATGCCAAAACTATTCAAGAGGCAAAAAGCTACTAGTCCCGCTCATCTGATTGGAGCTAAGTTTCATTGATATCTTGGAATTTATAGTATATTCTCTTCTTTTTATCCTATTTGATTTTCAGTTGCTTAGGGACAAGCAACAATTTAATTTTGGTGTTATGATGAGCGGATAATTTATACGCTTTTTAGCATTGTTTTTACATAGTTTTTAGTATGATTTAGTTAGTTTTTAGTATATTTTTATTAGTTTTTAAAAAAAATTCACATTTCTGGACTTTACTATGAGTTTGTGTGTTTTTCTGTGATTTCAGGTAATTTTTGGCTGAAATTGAGGGACTTAAGCAAAAATCAGATTCAGAGGTTGAAGAAGGACTGCATATGCTGTTGGATTCTGA
The DNA here is from genome assembly GCF_000816755.2 of Arachis ipaensis. Classification (NCBI taxonomy): domain Eukaryota; kingdom Viridiplantae; phylum Streptophyta; class Magnoliopsida; order Fabales; family Fabaceae; genus Arachis; species Arachis ipaensis. The sequence goes on from NC_029792.2 coordinate 49,446,850, forward strand.
CCTCCCTGCACTCAAAGTGGATTTTCTAAAGCTACCGGAGTCTAAATGGTGCGCTCTCAATTGATTTGGAAAGCATACATCCAGGGCTTTCCAGCAATATATAATAGTCTATTCTTTGCTTGCGTTTAGACGACGCAAACTGGCGTTCAACGCCAGCTCTCTGCCCTATTCTGGAGTTAAACGCCAGAAACAGGTTGCAAAGCAGAGTTAAACGCCAGAAATAGGTTACAAACTAGCGTTCAACTCCAAGGAAGACCTCTACACATGAAAGCTTCAATGCTCAGCCCAAGCACACACCAAGTGGGCCCGGAAGTAGATTTCTGCATCATTTACTTATTTCTGTAACCCTAGTAACTAGTTTAGTATAAATAGAACTTTTTACTATTGTGTTAGGAATCTTTGATCAGTTTTATGCTATCCTAGACCTTTAGGGAGGCTGGCCATTCGGCCATGCCTGGACCTTCATCAGTTATGTATTTTCAACGGTAGAGTTTCTACACATCATAGATTAAGGTGTGGAGCTCTGCTGTTCCTCATGAATTAATGCAAAGTACTATTGTTTTTCTATTCAATTCAAGCTTATTTCTTCTCTAAGATATTCATTCGCACACAAGAACATGATGACTGTGATGATTATGTGACGCTCATCATCATTCTCACTTATGAACGCGTGCCTGACAAACACTTCTGTTCTACATGTAAACAAGCTTGAATGTGTATCTCTTAGCCTCCTGATCTACGATCAGAGTCTTCGTGGTATAGGCTAGAATTATTGGTGGCCATTCTTGAGATCCGAAAAGTCTAAACCTTGTCTGTGGTATTCCGAGTAGGATCCAGGAAGGGATGGCTGTGACGAGCTTCAAACTCGCAAGTGCTGGGCGTAGTGACAGATGGAAAAGGATTACTGAATCCTATTCCAGTATGATCGAGAATCGACAGATGATTAGCCGTGCGGTGACAGCGTATTTTGGATCATTTTCACTGAGAGGACGGGAAGTAGCCATTGACAACGGTGATGCCCTACATAAAGCTTGCCATGGAAAGGAGTATGAAAGATTGGATGAAAGCAGTAGGAAAGCGGAGATTCAGAAGGAACTAAGCACCTCTATACGCTTATCTGAAATTCTCACCAATGAATTACATAAGTATCTCTATCTTTATTTCATGGTTTATTTATATTTTAATTATTAAAACTCTATAACCATTTGAATCCGCCTGACTGAGATTTACAAGGTGACCATAGCTTGCTTCAAGCTGACAATCTCCGTGGGATCGACCCTTACTCACGTAAAGTTTATTACTTGGATGACCAAGTGCACTTGCTGGTTAGTTGTGCGAAGTTGTGACAAAGAATTAAGATTATGAACATGCGTATAAATTTTTTAGCGTCGTTACCAAGGAATGAACGATCACGATTTCGCATACCACCCAGCTTCACACGCCCATCCTTATTTGTTGTTTTCCTTCCCCTTTTGTTGCTCTTATCACCTGAAATTCAGCACAACCTATTTCAAAGCAATGCACCATAATATATATCATTTGGTTCATGAAATTGCAATGATAAATGAGATTATACTCTTTTTATGGTTCTTTTAGATAAGAAAAAGGGTACATGATGCGCAGTCATCACAACACCAAACTCAAACTTTGCTTGTCCTCAAGCAAATAAAGAATCATGCAATAAAGTTTGACAAACCAAGGTGAGAAGAGTAGCAATTTTTATGTTCATGGTTGGCTAGTTTCTTATGCATGCTACAATCACAAAAGACATTCAAATGATTGATGCTTCTATCTAGCTCATTTTATGAAATCTTTTTCTTTATGTTCCTTCCTTGAAACAAGCTTTTCATTCTTTTCTTAGCTTAACTTTTTGGGTGCTTTGCACCATGTGTTGAAAGCTACGACTCTAAATGCTTTGTTTTCAAGTATTACCACTTGATACATAAGCACCACAAGCATTTAATTAGAGGACTCTTTTAGCTCATTTGTTTCTTTTCTTTACTTCTCTAATCATTGATGCTCAGAGCCTTGAGCTTTGAGGGAGTGCTTTGCACTTGAGCCTAGCCTTAACTTTAAGTGTTTTGTTTTCAAGCTTTTTGCTTGATACATAAACACCATAAGTACTTAACAAATATATTGTCATTGGTACTCAGAGCCTTCAGCTTTCTCATTCTTTCCCTTTTTCTTTTTATTGCCTTATTTGCAATTGCTTCTTCAAGGTTTTGATGATTTCAAAAATTTCATAAAATGTCCTAGATGATAACTTCAATTAAACAAATTCAAATGCAATTGAGCAACAATAGTCATGCTAGCTTCCCAATACATATAAGCTCGTTCTAAGTTCTTCTTTAATGACCTTGTTTGTTTATGATCATGAAACTAAATTACTTTTGAACTAAAAAAAACTCAAGATGGTAGTCATAAAGTCATGGCACATGTTACAATTCAACAATCAAGCTATGCTTATTCACAACACACATGTATACAAAGGAAATAGAAGACAATTATGCAATTTAAATGTATTGGAAACAAATAAGAGGAAAAAAAACTTTACCACCTTGTAGTTCATCTTCATTGTTATTCCTATTCTTCCCCTTCCCACACCAAACTTAGAATGATTGCTTGTCCTCAAGCAACAAATAAAATAGTGGTGATGGGGTTTATGATAGTTCATGAATGTCTTAAACAATAGAGTGTTAGTAGTACATGTGTTTAAGCAAGCAAAATTACTGATACAATAAAGGCACAAGAAAGAAACAGAGGCAATATGATTGCATTAATAAGTGGTGTGCATGGTACATAGCATGAAAGATAAGTGGCAATACCAAACTTAGTGTGACAATTTCATTTTAGCATGATGCAAGTACCTAGTGAAGATTGAAAATCAAATTTATTGCATGGCAACACCAAACTTAGAATGCAATCATATGTCAAGTTATTGAAGGTAAACTAAGTAAGGAAAGAAAATGTTACCTACAGTTGGGTTGCCTCCCAACAAGCGCTCTTTTAGTGTCATTAGCTTGACATGTTGTTCTCAACTTTCTTCATCTTCTTCCAATTTGTCAAGAGGAATGACCTCAAGGGGAGAGAAGACCAAGTTGATGTCCCCTTTGTAGGCCTCTTCCCAACAAGCTTTCTTTTGTTATTTGCTTGATTTGCTTTGCTTGTTGGGGTAGGGGTGGGATGGCTTTTGGTTGACCTCTTCTTCATGGATATTATCCTTATTTTCTTGGTCACCATCCTCTCTTTGGTGCTTTTGTTGATTGCCTTCACTTCTTTATTTTCAAAACTTGGGTGTTGTGAGATGGTTGGAGTATCCTCTTTATCAAGAACATCTTGGAATGGTTGCTCACTTGGTACAAGGATCTCTTTTTCTTGCTCTACCAATTCCTCATTTTCACCCTCATTAAGCACTTTTCCACTCCTTAGACTGATGGCATGATATTCTTCCCTTGGCCAAGGGAAGACATTGGTTGGTTCATCAACAAAATGTTGTGCCAATTGTCTCACTTACTCTTCTTGATTTTTCTTTGAGATTTCCATATCTTCAATCACCTCTCTTACATTTTGCCTTAAAAACTCACTGAGTTGGGCAATGAAGAGATATCTATTGGAGAGTTCTTCTATTGAAAATTCTAGAAGATTTTATGGAGGTGCATGATGTGTATTTTCGTGGAAAAATGAATTTTCAAAACACCCAAAACTCATCGGCAAGTATACCGGGTCGCATCAAGTAGTAAAACTCACGTGAGTGAGGTCGATCCCACAGGGATTGATGGATCAAGCAACTTTAGTGGGTGATTAGTTTAGTCAAGCTAACATTGATGTGAATTGTGTGAAATTGTAACCAACAGGAAGTAAAGGACAATGAATTTAAAGTTGCAGAATGTAAATTGGCAAGTAACTTAAGGGGCAAGAAATGTAAATTGCAAGAATCTTAAATTGCAAGAAATGTAAAATTGCATGAAATTAAAGGGGAGTGGGTGATGGAAATTAAAGAAAGCAATAGATCAAGCAACTGGAAATGTAAATTGCAGGAAGAATAAATCGAACTGGGTGCTGGGAGCAATATAAACAGAGAAGCAAATTGGAAGCAATGCAACAGAAAGTAAAATTTCTTAAAGACTTTAAAGACAGAAAGACTATGCTTAATTTTCAGCAATTTAAAAGAAGATTGAAGATCTCAGGAGTGGAAGAGACTAGAAAACAAGTCTAGATCTCAAATCCTTCCTTGACCCAACAAGAACAATTGCAAGAGAAATTAAAGAAAAGTAAATTGCAGAAGCCAAGAGAAGGTGAAGCAGTGAACAGGAATGGAAATTCAATTGTGCAGAGAAAGTAAACAAGAAAATTCTCAAGGTGAGATTGAAACAGAATTTCTTCAATTCTCAACCCAAGATTCAAGACAAGAATGAAAACCAAGAGAGAGCTCTCTAATGGAGCTCCCCTATACTCTCTGATGGGACTCCCCTTTCTAAAATAAAAATGATGCCTTTTTATAGGCTTTTACAAACATGACAAATGAAAATGAAATTGAAAAGCAAATTACAAAGAAAATGAAATTCCTAATCAAATTATTTCTTGTGCCTTTGATTGATGTCAATTGGGCTTTTGGCCTTGATGGAATTGGGTTGAAAATAGCCTCTGTTGATTGCTCTTGACCTTGGGAAATATTTAAGCTTTGAACCGGACCATGAACCAAAAAAAGTTTGAGTCAAAGTTTGAGGCAAACTTTGACTCAAGCTTTTTGTAGCAGCTTGCTCTTTTTGCTGTCATCCACGTTTGGCTTAAATTTTGAGGTCAAACTTTAGCTCAAACGTGGATCCTCCCTTGCATGTCTTGTGGCGCCACTTTGTCCTCTTGTCAACATTGTCAATTTCATGCCCACTATAGACTATTATATATGGTTGGAAAGCTCTAAATGTCAGCTTTCTAACCCAATTGGAATCACCTCAATCGAACATCTACAACTCAAGTTATGCTCATTTGAAGAGGGCAGGGTCGCTGGCTTTGGTGTGCAGCGTTTGAGGTAAAGTTTGCCTCAAACGTGGTCGAAAATGCCAGTTCTGGAGGCTCAAACGTATTGTCCACCCCATACTATTATATATTGTTGAAAAGCCCTCAATGTATACATTCCAATGTCGTTAGAAGCGTATCATTTGGAGCTCTACAGCTCGAGTTATACTCCGTCGAAGGTGCAGAGGTCAGTTGGCCTCACTGCAGGTTGCCACCATGTTCGTTTATGCACATTGCGGGGCAGTTTTCTCCCTCAATTTTAGTGTCCACCATGCAGTGCCATATATTCTTGGAAAGCTCTCGATTCCTACTTTCCATTGCTTTTTGAATCACCTCATTTGGAGCTCTGTAGCTCAAGTTATTCTTGTTGGAAGTATACCCCTTCAGGCTGTTGTGGTGTGTGGCGCCAACGTTTGCCAAAAAGCATGAGGCAAACGTTGGCGCAAGCTTTTGCTCCAGGGTGTTGTTTTTGTGATGCCAATGTTTGCCAAAAAGTTTGAGGCAAACGTTGGCTCAAGCTTTTTCCTCCAGGGTGTTTTCAATTCTTCCAAAAGTTTGAGCTAAAGTTTGAGGAAAACTTTGGCTCAAACTTTTTTCCTCTAGGATGTTTTCAACTCTTCCAAAAGTTTGAGCTAAAGTTTGAGGCAAACTTTGGCTCAAACTTTTTGTTCTCTCTTGCTCTTAGCCATTCCTTCTTCCTTCAACCTTCTTCAAAACTCTTTTCACCTATCATCAATCAACCAAACACATCAAAGCTATGCTCAAAATCATGAGTTTGTTATTCTTTCATAATATATGACAATTATAGCATAAAATCTCATGAAATTGCATTAATTCATCTATGGTTGATTGAATCAAAGGAAATATGAAATTTTACCCAATTGGCTTACTTATGGCTCAAGAAAGTGCATAAAACCTATTGAAAACAAAGGAAAAAGCATAGAAAAATATGACATGGTGACATGTCATCAGTGCATAGGTTGGACAATTATGGGATGATAGTCCTTGATGAATGGGGTATGCAGCATTAAAATCCCAGCCAAAATTTCGAAAGTTATCATAACAATATGAACTATTTTGTGGCTCTGGAAGGTATTCCATTTTATTTGATTGCTCATACTCTATCATTCTTTGGTGATATTCCCAGCCACCATTAGGAAAATGACTATAATCATTTTGTGGTGGTGGGTAATATCCCATATGACATGATTGATCAAAATGTGAGGTAAACTCCATTCTTACTTGCAAAATGCTCTGTCTCAAACAATAATCACCAAAAGAAATTGGAATCTCCATTGTCATAGATGAGGGATTCTTAGTGAGGCAATAGCACAAACACCTTACCAGCAAGAGAAAATTAAAAGAAAATAAATGACAAAAACAAAAAGAAACAAAGAAAGTGTCTAATCTAGGTAATCAACCAACCGGTAGTTTGTTAATCACAATTAATCCCCGGCAACGGCGCCATAAAACTTGATGAGTCGAATTCACACCCTATTATAAAATGAGTGATGAATCCGTTCTTTGGCAAGCGCACCAAATATCATCAAGTAATAACCCACTAGGAGTGGGGTCGAATCCCACTGAGATTAATGGATTAAAGCAAACAATAGATAATTGATTATCCTAGTTAGACTATTCAGATTGGAGTGTGATATTCAAACAGGAAACGTAAATTGCATAAAAGTAAAGGAAAGCAATAAAGTGCAAGAAAGTAAATGGCAAGGAAAGTAAAGTACAAGAAAGTAAAGTGCTAGAAATGTAAAGTGCAGAAAATGTAAATAACCATAAAGTAAATAAAAGAAAGAAAGATAAAATAAGCATTGGGACAAAGAGATATTGCATTCTCCGGATTAATTGATTTCATCTCGTCTTCAATCATGCAACTCATTGACCTCTTGGCAATCATGATTGATTGAGCCCCAATCCCTTGGTGACTCAATCTCTCAAATCTTGATCAATAGCCAATTCCTTGGTCTAATTGCTCATGAGAAGAGATGAAGCTTGTTCCCTGATTATACCACACACTTTCCTAGGTCCAAGTAGAGGGAGGATTATATGTCACCATATCTAAACACCAAAACTCAAATCCTATTCAAGTGTGAGAAAGAATTTCAAGCATGGTTTTATGTTTCCTCTTCCAAGGTTCCCATGAAACCCAATTACATTCAATCTCTTTTCTAAGATAATTGAATGCTATCATGAAGAACGAAATTCTTTTTACTAAATCAAAGAGAGATGAAGAGAAGAAGAAGAATAAAAACAATCAATCCATTGAAAAACAATAGAGCTCTCTTTCCCAATGGAAAGAGTTAGTAATTCACAACTGAATTATTTACAAAGTAAGAAAGAAAAGAGAAGAAATTGATGGTGAATAGAGAGGGTCCGAAAACTTCCCCCAATCCAGCCATGAGTAATTCTATGAAACTAAGGCCTTTATATAGGCTCTCCTAAATTACAAACTTAAATGAAATTAAAATCAAATTACAATGAAATGAAAACAAACTATTCTAGATGCTTCTTGTGGCCTTGATTGGTTGATAATTGTAGCTTGAATGAGAGTTGGAGTGGGCTTCATTGAAGGTTGGGGGCTGCAGGGAGAAGTTGGCGTGTGGTTTCAGGTGCCACTCCCACTTGATTTTTCCCTTTGGAGTATGACCCACTTTGCAACGTTGAAAGCCCTGAATGTTAGCTTTCCAACGCTTTTGGAATCAACTCATTTGGACCTCTGTAGCTCAGGTTATGCCCATTTGAAGGTGGATAGGTCAGTCTGTCAGGTAGCCCAGCGTGCCACGCCCACTTCTGGCGTGTCACGCCCCATATGTTGTGAAGCTGGCGTGCCACGCCCAAAACTGGCATGCCACGCCTTAATGATGCACCAAAATCTCCTCTCTGGCCATTTGAACTGGCATGCCACGCTCAGAATTCCAAGTGGCACGCCCATTATGAAAACAGAGCTGCCGTGCCACGCCTTCGATATCAAGTGGCACGCCCAGGTTTTGCAATGCTAATGTAATGGCCTTTTTCACCTCCCGTTTTAACGTCCAACCAAGAGCATTATATATTGTTAGATAGCTCTTGATGTCCGCTTTCCAACGCCACCAAGATCACATCATTTGGGTCTCCAGAACTCAAGTTATGTTCCTTTGAAGATGAAGAGGTCAGGTTGGTAACTCTGCAATGACGTGTTTTTCTCCATGTGTTTAGGGGTCAATATCATCCTCAATTCCAGTTTCTATCATAAAGTGTTATATATGGTTGGAAAGCCTTGGGTATCTACTTTCTATTGCAACTAGAATCATCTCATTTGGAGTTGGGTAGCTTAAGATATCTTCATTTGAATGAGAGGAGGTCAGGCTGGCATATGCCCCGGCGTGCCACGCCCATAGTAGGGCTCAAAATCACTCCTCTAGAACTTAAGCCTGGCGTGCCACGCCCAAGACACCAAGTGGCACGCCCTCTTTAACATCTTGGCTTCACAAACTTGGCGTGCCACGCCCAGAGCACCAAGTGGCACGCCCATGTAAAATTCTTCAACCTTCTTTGCTGGAATGTTGGCTTGGCGTGCCACGCCCATAGCTTCAAGTGGCACACCCATTGTTGAAAGTTGGTTCAAAAGCTTGGCGTGCCACGCCCAGAGCGTCAAGTGGCACGCCCAGCTTCACACGCCCATCCTTATTTGTTGTTTTTGATGCCAGGGCATTTTGGCCAGTTTCACTGACCTTTTCTTTACTGTTTTTAGGATAGTTTCATGCATTTTCTTAGGAAATAAGCTAGTTTTGGGTAGATATTCACTTACACCTTGATTCAAGCATACATTGTGCATTTTACATGATTTCATGAGGATTTTGCATGAGTTTAGTGACAAATTGTATGCTGCATTTCCCATGACTCGGACTAGAACTTTGATGCACTCTATTGCCTGATTTCAGGACCAAAGGAAGCAACGAATGGGAGGTAACTTGCAAAGTTAATGAGAAAAGTGACTACTAATAACGCTCTCGAAGCCATCATTACCCACATTAAGAGTCACGTTAACTAGGTTAACGTGAACTCTAATGTGAAGAAGGAAATTTGAGCCAACGTTAGTGACACTTAACATTATCACTAACGTTGGCCAATGCTCATAAGTGGCCACGTTAGAGTCCACGTTAAGTTAGTTAACGTGGCCTCTAACGTTAAAAGGGGGAAAGGAAGCAAACGTTAGTGACATTCAACATTGTCACTAACATTGGCCTAAGTGCACAATGCCACGTTAACTCCCACGTTAACTTGGTTAACGTGGGAGCTAACGTGAAGAGGCAATGGTGGTTGACAACGTTAGTAACACCCAACATTGTCACTAACGTTGGAAGCAACCACACAACCCCAAGGAGCCACGATGACTTCCACGTTAACTTAGTTAACGTGGAGGCTAACGTGAAAGAAGAAGGTGATGGCCAACGTTAGTGACACTCAACATTGTCACTAACGTTGGAAGGAGCCACACAAGCCACTATGAGCCACGTTAACTCCCACGTTAACTTAGTTAACGTGGAAGCTAATGTGGATGAGTAAAAGATGAGCCAACGTTAGTGACACTCAACATTGTCACTAACGTTGGGAGTTTCCCGGAGAGTTGGAAAATAGCATAGAATTACTTCCTGTATTTACTTTCTTTGCACTTCTAGTTTTCATCATGTATTCTCCATCTTTATTTTCATCTTCCAGAGCTATGAACAACTAAACCCCTTTCATTGGGTTAGGGAGCTCTATTGTAATTTGATGGATCAATACTAGTTTTCATTATTCTTCTTCTATCTTTTCTCTTGATTTTACTTGAAAGCTTTCGATCTTCATCCAATTGGGTAGTGATCTTGGAAAAGAAACTATTCATACTTGGATCTCTTCTGAACCTTGGAAGAGGAATGAAGAGATCAAGCTAGAAATGCTTTCTCATGCTGGACCAAATTGGGTTTGGATGGATATGTGACTATGATCCTCTCAATACTTGATTTGGAAAATGCATGTGGTATAATCAGTGACCATACTTCATCTTTTCTCATGAGCAATTGACCAAGGAATTGGCTATTGATCAAGATTTGAGAGATTGAATAACAAGAAATTGAAATTCAATCACTTAAGATTGCCAAGGAGATCAATGAGTGCATTGATTGAGGAAGAGATGTAAATGAAATTGATCCGGAGAATGCAACATCTCCTAAGCCCAATGAACTCCCCATTTCTGATCTTACCCATTCTCTTTAATTTTTGTCATTTACATTTATGAGCAATTCCCCCATTCCCATTTAAGATTCTGCAATTTACTTTCTGCCATTTACTTTCCCCCCATTTAATTTTCTGCAATTCTCAACTCAATTTCTGATTCGCTCAACTAGAACGTTCCTCTAATTAAAGTTGCTTGATCAATCAATCCTTGTGGGATTCGACCTCACTCTATTGTGAGTTTTTACTTGGCGACAAATTCGGTACACTTGCCGAAAGAAATTTGTTATGAGACAAGTTTTCCGTGCATCAAGTTTTCCTTCCCCTTTTGTTGCTCTTATCACCTGAAATTCAGCACAACCTATTTCAAAGCAATGTACAATAATATATATCATTTGGTTCATAAAATTGCATTGATAAATGAGATTGTGCACTTTTTATGGTTCTTTTAGATAAGAAAAAGGGTACATGAAGTGTAGTCATCAAAGGAATTTCAAGCATGGTTTCATGTTTCCTTTCCCAAGGTTCCCATGAAACCCAATTGCATTCAATCTCTTTCCCAAGATAATTGAGTACTAAGTCTTAAGAACGAAATTCCTTCTAGCAAATCAAAGAGAAGATGAAGAGAAGAAGGATTTCACTATCATCAATCCATAAAGTACAACAGAGCTCCCTCTCTCAATGAGAGGGAAGTTAGCTACTCATAGCTCAAAAAGTACTCAAAAATGAAGTGTAAAAATGGATCTAAAAATGACTGCTTAACCCCCTTTCTTCAGTATCCTTGGGGGTATTTATACTACTCCTAGTAAAATAAAAGAATTACAAAAATGAAAAAGGAAAATTACATTTTGGAGAGAAAAGAAAACAATCAATAAGCATGACTTCTCAGCTGGCGTGTGGCTGGCGCTTTTCTGGCGTGTCACGTGCCCTTCATTTCCAGCTTGGCGTGCCACGCCTAATCCTTCAAGTGGCACGCTCGTCCCTCTCTCAACCTTGGCATGCCACGCCTTCGAACTCAAGTGGCACGTCATAGTGGATTTCTTGTGTTGGCGTGCCACGCCTTCGAACTCAAGTGGCATGCCCCTTGCCTTTCTCACTTCTCTTTGCCTCTGAAAACTTGTACTGGCGTGCCACGCCCAAGGTCTAGCATGCCACGCCCTTACTTCATACTTGGCTAGGCTTCTCTGGAAAGTTGAACTAGCGTGGCACGCCCAGGGTATGGCATGCCACGCCCCTTTTGCGAGTGAGTGGTTCCTCTGTTTGGCGTGCCACTGATGAGCGGATAATTTATACGCTTTTTGGCATTGTTTTTACATAGTTGTTAATATGATTTAATTAGTTTTTAGTATATTTTTATTAGTTTTTAAATAAAAATAACATTTTTGGACTTTACTATGAGTTTGTGTGTTTTTCTGTGATTTCAGGTAATTTCTGGCTGAAATTTAGGGACCTGAACAAAAATCTGATTCAGAGGCTGAAAAAGGACTACAGATGCTGTTGGATTCTGACCTCCATGCACTCGAAATGGATTTTCTGGAGCTAAAGGAGTCCAAATGGTGCGCTCTCAAATGAGTTGGAAAGTAGACATCCAAGGCTTTCCAGCAATATATAATAGTCCATACTTTTCTCAAAGATAAATGACATAAACTGGCGTTCAACGCCAGTTCCATGTTGCATTATGGCGTTAAACGCCAGAAATAGGTTACAAGTTATAGTTAAACGCCCAAAACAGGCTACAACCTGGCGTTTAACTCCAGAAATAGCCTAGGCATGTGTAACGCTCAAGTCTCAGCCCCAGCACACACCATGTGGGCCCCGAAAGTAGATTTCTGCACTATCTATCGTAGTTTACTCATTTACTGTAAACCTAGGTTACTAGTTTAGTATTTAAACAACTTTTAGAGATTTATTATGGATCTCATGACATTTTCACGATTTATATTGTATCTCTACGGCATGAGTCTCTAAACTCCATGATTGGGGGTGATGAGCTCTGCTTTGTCTCGATGAATTAATGCAATTACTTCTGTTTTCTATTCAATCACGCTTGTTTCTATTCTAAGATACCCGCTCGTACTTAACCGTGATGAATGTGATGATCCATGACACTCATCACCATTCTCAACCTATGAACGCGTGCCTGACAACCACTTCCGTTCTACCTTAGATTGAGAGTGTATCTCTTAGCCTCTTGGTTCATGATCAGAGTCTTCGTGGTATAGGCTAGAATTATTGGCGGCCATTCCTGAGATCCGGAAAGTCTAAACCTTGTCTGTGGTATTCCGAGTAGGATCTGGGAAGGGATGACTATGACGAGCTTCAAACTCACGAGTGCTGGGCGTAGTGACAGACGCAAAAGGATCAATGGATCCTATTCCAACATGAGTGGGAACCGACAGATGATTAGTCGTGCGGTGACAGCGCATTTGGACCATTTTCACTGAGAGGACGGATGGTAGCCATTGACAACGGTGATCCACCAACATACAGCTTGCCATGGAAGGAGACCTGTGTGTATGAAGAAGAAGACAGTAGGAAAGCAGAGATTCAGAAGACAGAGCATCTCCAAAACCTCAATTTGTTCTCTATTACTGCATAACAAGTAACCTTTATTTCATGTTATTTAGTTTTCATAAACAAAAGTAATTTTTATTATTAATCTCCTGACTAAGATTTACAAGATAACCATAGATTGCTTCATGCCAACAATCTCCGTGGGATCGACCCTTACTCACGTAAGGTATTACTTGGACGACCCAGTGCACTTGCTGGTTAGTTGTGCGGAGTTGTGAAAAGTGTGAATCACAATTTTGTGCACCAAGTTTTTGGTGCCGTTGCCGGGGATTGTTCGAATTTGGACAACTGACGGTTTATTTTGTTGCTTAGATTAGGAAAAATTTATCTTTTTAGTTTAGAGTCACTAAAATTGGGTCTTCTATTATTGTTTTTGGTTGAAATTTTTTTTAAACCCTTATTTTCTCTTTTTAAATTTTTCTAAAATTTTTATAAACTAATAATTGAGTTTTTCTGTTTGAGTTTAGTTTCATATTTTAAGTTTGGTGTCAATTGCATGTTTTTACTTTCTTTTAAATTTTCGACTTTGTGTTCATTGTTCTTTCTTGATCTTCAAGGTGTTTCTTGCTATTTTTCTTGTTTGATCTTTAGTTTTTCCTGTTCTGTGTGTTTTCTTATTTTTCTTGTGCATTTTCAAATTATCAGTATACAAAAAAAATATATTTATACATTAAATACTTTTTTAAAAACACTTTAAATTTATAGCTCAATTGGCTAGAGCATTGTGCTTATGTTCTTGGTAATTGGAATCCTCCTTTTAAAACTTTTTCAAAAATAATTTTTCTTTGATTAAATCTCATGTCAAACTTTTAAGTTTGGCGTTCTCTTGTTATTTTTCTTATTTATTTTCGAAAACTTATTTTTAGTTTTCTAAAAGTTTTAAGTTTGGTGTTCTTTTTATGTTCTTGTGAGTCTTCAAGGTGTTCTTGAGGCTTCTTTGTGGTTTGATCTTAAAATCTTTAAGTTTGGTGTTCCTTGATATTTTTCCTCCAAAACTTTCGAAAAACAAGGAGCATTAGATCTAAAAATTTTAAGTCTTGTGTCATTTTATTGTTTTTCTCTTTCCCCCATTAAATTCAAAAATATCTTTGCTCTTTATTTTAAATTGAATTTTCGAAAATTACTTTTAAAAATTCAGATTTTTATTTTAAAAATCAAATCTTTTCAAAATTCAAAATATGTATACCTCCCATCAAAGCAGACAGTTTTGAGCTAAATCCTCAACTCATTGTCATGGTGCAGCAAAACTGCCAGTATTCCGGTCTTCCACAGGAAGAACCTACTGAGTTTCTGGCAAAATTATTGTAAATTGCTGACACAGTACGTGACAAGGAGGTAGATCAGGATGTATACAGGCTGTTACTATTTCCATTTGCTGTAAAAGATCAAGCTAAAAGGTGGTTAAACAACCAACCCACAGCAAGCATAAGAACATGGAAACAGTTATCAGACAAATTCCTGAATCAATATTTCCCTCCAAAAAGGATGACACAGCTAAGGCTGGACATCCAAGGCTTTAAACAAGAGGATAATGAATCCCTTTATAATGCCTGGGAGAGGTACAGAGGGATGCTAAGGAAATGTCCCTCTGAAATGTTTTCAGAGTTGGTGCAATTAGACATCTTCTACTATGGGCTTACAGAAAGAGCTCAGATATCTCTAGACCACTCAGCTGGTGGATCTATACACATGAGAAAAACTATTGAAGAGGCTCAAGAGCTTATTGATATAGTTGCTAGAAATCAGCATCTATACATAAGTAGTGGGTCCTCCGTAAAAGAAGAAGCCAAAGCAGTGTCCACTGAACTTGGCCCTTCAGAACAAGTTGCTGAACTCAATCAACAATTGTGTTTTCTAACAAAACAGCTAGCAGAATTCAAGGAGATGCTACAAGACACTAGAAATGCTAATAAAAATATGGAAGCACAATTGAATCAGACAAAACAGCAGTTATCAAAGCAGATAACAGAAGAGTGCCAGGCAGTTCAATTAAGAAGTGGGAAAACATTAAATACCTCACTTCAGAGCAGTAGAAAGTCAAGAAAAGAACAACTGACAGAGGATGAGCAAAATATTATCCAAAATCCCTCTGAGGACAGTAAGAGCCCAGAGAGAAATAACTCTGGCATTCAAACGCCAGAAAAGGATGCAAAGTTGGCGTTAAACGCCCAACCCACGCGCAGTTCTGGCGTTCAAACGCCAGAAACAGGCAAGGAGCTGGTGTCAAACGCCCAATGGAAGCTCAGTTCTGGCGTTCAAATGCCAGTGAGGGATCAGACACACATAAGTGCTGATAGCAACCCCTCCCAACCACCTCTGTAGGAAATAAACTTGCAGCAACTAAGGTTGAGGAATACAAAGCCAAGATGCCTTATCCTCAAAAACTATGCCAAGAGGAGTAGGATAAGCAATTTGCCCGCTTTGCAGACTATCTCAGGACTCTTGAAATAAATATTCCGTTTGTAGAGGAACTTGAGCAAATACCCTCTTATGCCAAGTTCATGAAAGAGTTCTTGAGTCATAAGAAGGATTGGAGAGAAACTGAAAGAGTTCTCCTCACTGAAGAATGCAGTGTAGTCATTCTGTAAAGCTTCCCAGAAAAGCTTAAAGATCCCGGGAGCTTTATGATACCATGCATATTAGAGGATAATTGCACCAAGACAGCTTTATGTGATCTTGGGGCAAGCATCAACCTAATACCTGCATCCACTATCAGAAAGCTTGGTTTAACTGAAGAAGTCAAACCAACCCGGATATGTCTCCAACTTGCAGATGGCTCCATTAAATACCCATCAAGCATGATTGAAGACATGATTGTTAGGGTTGGGCCATTCGCCTTTCCCACTGACTTTATAGTGCTGAAAATGGAGGAGCAGAAGAGTGCTACTCTCATTCTAGGAAGACCTTTCCTAGCAGCTGGACGAACTCTCATTGATGTCCAAAAGGGGGAAGTAACCCTGAGAGTCAATGAGGATGAGTTTAAGTTAAATGCTGTCAAAGCCATTGATAAACCCATATTTTATGATACATTTTGTGCTTAATTTGAGTGATTTATTCAATCCTTCATCCACTTATTCATATTAATTGCATGGTTTTACTTCTCCTTCCTTATTATGTAATGTATATGAAAAACATATTTCCTATGCTTTAAAATTAATTATTTTAATTACCTTTATTTCCATTCAATGCCGTGATTAGTGTCTTGAGTAGTTTCAGATCTTCTAATGCAGGAATGACTCAAAGGATGGAAAGGAAACATACAAAAATGGAAGGAAAGCACAAAATGGAGTCCTTGAAGAAACTGGCATCCACGCGATCGCATGGACGACGCGATCGCGCGCCAAGAGCAAAGAAGCAGCGACGCGGCTGCATGACTGACGCGATCGCGCGACTTGAGCAAATCGCATACGACGCGGACGTGTGACCGACGCGACCGCATGACAAGAAAAACTCCAGATGACGCGACCGCGTGACCCACGCAGACGCGTGACAGAGGCCACGTACCAGAAATTACAGGATACGCCCCCAGCGATTTCTGAAGCCCTTTTGGCCCAGATCCAAGTGCAGAAAACACAGATTGGAGGTTATAAAGTGGAGGAATGCATACATTAAAGGGAACTCACCAATTAGTTACTTTTCATGATTTAGGTTTAGTTTAGAGAGAGATTATCTCTCTCTTTTAGGATTAGGATTTAGGATTTCTCTCTTTGGGAGTAACTCTCGATCCCAGGTTTAATGTTCCTTTACTTTAAGCTTCCCTTTCACTTTTGTTCATCCCATTACTTTAGATGATTATTTACTTTGCAATTTGATTTATGAATTCTTCCATGTTACAGATTACTCTTTTGAATTAATGTTATTTGAGGTATTTCAGTTTAATATTGCTTTCTCTTATTTACATTATTGTTATTCCCATCTGAAGACATTTTTTATTCCAGTAGATTTACTTTTCTCCTTTTAGTTTTGGTTAAGAAATTAGTAACTCAGGAGTTATCAAACTCAACATGATTGATAATTGTTATCTTTGTTAATTGAATTGAACTTCAATAATCCCAATCTTTTCTTAGGAAATAAATAGGATCCGAAGATCAAACCAATTAATCCCTTGACCTTCCTTTATATTAGTAAAGGCTAACAAAGTGGAATTACGATTCAATTATTATCATCATTGATAAGGATAGCCAAGATAGGACCTCTAATTTCTCATACCTTACCAAAAGTTTGCTTTACAGTTATTTATCTATTTTTAATTGCCATTTAATTTACTCGTCATTAAATTACTTGTTCCTCATTCTTGAAACCCCAATTCTATAATCTTCATAACCAATAATAAGAACATACTTCCCTGCAGTTCCTTGAGAAGACGACCCGAGGTTTAAATACTCGGTTATCAATTTTAAAAGGGGTTTGTTACTTGTGACAACCAAAATGTTTTATACGAAGAGATTTTTGTTGGTTTAGAGACTATATCTACAACACGACTATTTTTATAAAATTCTTTACTGGCAAAAATCTTGTTCGTCAGCCATGCAGCATCCAGACACACCAAAAGACTGCATGAAAGTCGATCTTATTGACTTTTTGGTAGAGGAGATCAATATGGCTGAGAGTCTCAAATCAGGGCTGGAAGACATCTTTAAAGATGTTCAGCCTGATCTGGAGGATTCAGAGGAATTGAAAGAGCCTCTGAAACTTCCTCAGGAAGAGGAAAAACCTCCTAAACCCGAGCTCAAACCATTACCACCATCCCTGAAATATGCATTTCTAGGAGAAGGTGACACTTTTCCAGTGATCATAAGCTCTGCTTTAAGTCCACTGGAAAAGGAAGCACTACTTCAAGTGCTAAGGACACACAAGATAGCTCTTGGGTGGTCCATAAGTGATCTTAAGGGCATCAGCCCCGCAAGATGCATGCACAAAATCCTATTGAAGGACAATGCTAAGCCAGTGGTTCAACCACAGAGGCGGCTAAATCCAGCGATGAAGTTATTTATCCCATTTTTTCACCAAGTTACTAGAGGCTGGGATTATTTATCCCATTTTTGATAGCCCCTGGGTGAGCCCTGTCCAAGTTGTCCCCAAAAAGGGAGGCATGATAGTGGTTCATAATGAAAAAAATGAACTGGTTCCTACAAGAACTGTTACAGGGTGGCGCATGTGTATTGACTACAGAAGGCTCAATACAGCCACCATAAAGGATCATTTTCCTTTACCATTCATAGACCAGTTGCTAGAAAGACTAGCAGGTCATGATTATTACTGCTTTTTGGATGGCTATTTAGGCTACAACCAAATTGCAGTAGATCCCCAGGATCAAGAGAAAATAACATTCACATGTCCATCTGGAGTATTTGCCTACAGAAGGATGCCATTTGGGCTGTGTAATGCACCTGCAACCTTTCAGAGATGCATGCTCTCTATTTTCTCTGATATGGTGGAAAAATTTCTGAAAGTCTTCATGGATGACTTCTCAGTATATGGAGACTCATTCAGCTCCTGTCTTGATCACCTGACACTGGTTCTAAAAAGAT
>NC_029792.2:49465308-49479286 GCF_000816755.2 Arachis ipaensis
ATTTGACACAGAGTGTCTGCAGGCTTTGAAACTCTGAAAGCTAAGCTGGTCACAGCACTAGTTATTTCTGTACCAGACTGGACATTATCATTCCAACTAATGTGTGATACCAATGACCATGCCATTGGTGCAGTATTGGGGCAGAGGCATGACAAGCTTCTGCATGTCATTTATTATGCTAACCGTGTTTTAAATGATGCTCAGAAAAATTACACAACCACAGAAAAAGAATTGCTTGCAGTGGTTTATGCCATTGACAAGTTTAGATCATACTTAGTAGGATCAAAAGTGATTGTCTACACTGACCATGCTGCTCTTAAATATCTACTTACAAAGCAGGATTCAAAACCCAGGCTCATAAGATGGGTGTTACTTCTGCAAGAGTTTGATATAGAAATAAGAGACAGAAAAGGGATAGAAAACCAAGTGGCTGATCATCTGTCCCAGATAGAACCAGTAGAAGGGGCGTCGTTTCCCTCTATTGAGATCTCTGAAACCTTTCCAAATGAGCATTTGTTCGCCGTTCAGAAAATACCATGGTTTTCAGATATTGCAAACTATAAAGCTGCAAGGTTCATACCCAAGGAGTACAGCAGGCAACAAAAGAAAAAATTAATTACTGATGCAAAGTACTACTTGTGGGATGAACCCTATCTCTTTAAGAGATGTGCAGACGGAATAATCCGTAGGTGTGTGCCTAGAGAAGAAGCACAGAAGATCTTATGGCATTGCCATGGGTCACAATATGGAGGCCACTTCGGAGGTGAGCGAACAGCCACCAAGGTCCTCCAATGTGGCTTCTACTGGCCTACCCTCTATAGAGATTCCCGAGAGTTTGTACGTAACTGTGACAGTTGCCAGAGAGCTGGTAATCTGCCTCATGGTTACGCCATGCCTCAACAAGAAATCTTGGAGATTCAGTTGTTTGATGTATGGGGTATTGACTTCATGGGGCCTTTCCCACCATCATACTCAAATACTTATATTCTGGTGGCAGTCGACAATGTATCCAAATGGGTAGAGGTCATTGCCACACCCACTAATGATACTAAGACAGTGCTGAAGTTCCTCCAGAAATATATCTTCAGCAGGTTTGGTGTCCCTAGAGCACTAATTAGTGATGGGGCACTCACTTCTGCAACAAACAGCTTTACTCTGCTATGGTCCGATATGGAATTAGCCACAAGGTGGCAACTCCATATCATCCACAGACAAACGGGCAAGCTGAAGTCTCTAATAGAGAACTAAAAAGAATCCTGGAATAGACTGTAAGTACCCGTAGATAGGACTGGGCGAGAAGCTTAGATGATGCTCTGTAGGCTTACAGAACAGCATTCAAGACTCCTATAGTGACCTCTCCATACCAGCTTGTGTATGGTAAGGCCTGTCATCTGCCCGTGGAACTGGAGCATAAGGCCTACTGGGCAACCAAATTCCTAAACTTTGATGCCAGATTAGCTGGAGAAAAAAGATTGTTCCAGCTAAATGAGCTAGAGGAATTCAGACTCACTGCTTTCGAAAATGCCCAGCTTTACAAAGAGAACGCAAAAAGGTGGCATGACAGAAAGCTGTCATCTAGAGTCTTTGAACCAGGACAGAAGGTTCTGCTGTTTAACTCGAGGCTCAGGCTATTCCCCGAGAAACTGAAATCCCGGTGGAGGGGACTATATGTGATTACAAGTGTGTCACCATATGGCTATGTGGAGCTTCAAGACATTGATTCTAATAAGAAGTTCATTGTTAATGGATAGAGAATCAAGCATTATCTTGAAGGCAATGTTGAGCAAGAGTGCTCAAGGCTGAGGCTAGATTAAAAGCTCAGCAAGGTCCAGCTAAGGACAGTAAAGAAGCGCTTGCTGGGAGGCAACCCAGCCATTAGCAAAATCTATTTTTATTTTTTTATTTAAATAATAATTATACGAGTTTAATATAAATAATCTTCAAGGTAAAGTATCAATTGCATAAGTTCACAGGGTTACAGAAGGATTCAGAGTACAAAACAGGGAAAAGAAGCTCACTGGCAAGAAAACGCCAGTAAGAGGTACAATTGGGCGTTAAACGCCCAAAAGAAGCATCTACTGGGCGTTTAACGCCAGTAATTATACCTTTTTGGGCGTTAAACGCCAGAATGGGTACCATTCTTGGCGTTTATGATGCAAGGGCATTTTGGCCACTTTCACTGACCTTTTTTTATTGTTTTTAGGGTAGTTTCATGCATTTTCTTAGGGAATAAGCAAGTTTTGGGTAGAATTTCACTTACATCTTGATTCAGGCATACATTGTGCACTTTACATGATTTCATGAGAACTTTGCATGAATTATATGACAAATTAGATGATGCATATCTCATGACTTAGATTAGAACTTTGATGCACTTTATTGCTTGATTTCAGGACAAAGGAAGCAATGAAGAACCACGTCAGCAGCCACGTTAGTCTAACTAACGTGACCTCTAACGTGGAATGGGAGCTAACATGCAAAGTTAATGATAAAAGTAATCACCAATAACGCCCTCGAAGCCATAATAGCCCACGTTAAGAGCCACGTTAACTAAGTTAACGTGAACTCTAACGTGGAAGAAAGAAGTAAAGCCAACATTAGTGACACTTACCTTTGTCACCAACGTTGGACCAAGCTCACAATTGGCCACGTTAAGAGCCACGTTAACTCAGTTAACGTGGACTCTAACGTTGAGAAGCAAAAGAGAAGCCAACGTTAGTGACACTTACCTTTGTCACTAACATTGAGCTAAGCCACAATGAGCCACGTTAACTCCCACGTTAACTTAGTTAACGTGGAAGCTAACGTGGAGGGAGCAAGAATCGCCAACGTTAGTGATACTCACCTTTGTCACTAACGTTGGAATGAGCCAATGTGAGCAACGTTAACTCCCACGTTAACTTAGTTAACGTGGAAGCTAATGTGGATAATGGAATACTGAGCCAACGTTAGTGACACTCACTTTTGTCACTAACGTTGGAAATGGATATCATTGCTACGTTAGAAGCCACGTTAACCTAGTTAACGTGGACTCTAACGTGGGAAGTAGGGACACATTGGAACGTTAGTGACAAAGGTAAGTGTCACTAACGTTCTCGAAAGATTGGCAAGCTTACGTTAAGAGCCACGTTAACCTAGTTAACGTGGACTCTAACGTAGGGGGAAGGGAAGACTCTCAACGTTATTGGGAAAGGTGAGTCCCAATAACGTGTGCGAAGGACCAAGAGGCAACGTTAGTGGTCACGTTAGTGCCACTAACGTTGAAGTTAACGTGGATCATCCCTGGGTGAGGAACGTTAGTGAAAAAGGTGATTTTCACTAACATTCTCGAACCCACAATTCTCACTTAACGTTGACGCCACTAACGTCCTGAGCTAAAGACCATTCCTACTTCACACTTTCTCCCTGCAAGTAAAGCTAAGCCCACTGTAGAAGATAACTGCTTCAAACTCAAGATCCAAAGGCCCATATCCAAGACTTGAAGAACCAACTAGAAGATCAGAAGAGTAGTATATATAGGGACTTGATTTGGGAATGCATATGGTATAATCAGTGACCATACTTCATCTCTTCTCATGAGCAATTGACCAAGGAATTGGCTATTGATCATGATTTGAGAGATTGAATTACCTAGGAATTGGAATTCGATCACTTAAGATTGCCAAGGAGATCAATGAATGCATTGATTGAGGAAGAGATGGAAGTGAACTTGATCCGGAGAATGCAACATCTCCTACACCCAATGAATCCCCATTTCTGATCTTACCCATTCTCTTTAACTTCTACAATTTACTTTTATGAGCATCTTCCCCATTCCCATTTACAATTCGTCAATTTACTTTCCGTCATTTACTTTCAGCACTTTACTTCCGGCATTTACATTTCCTGCTATTTACTTTCCCGCCATTTAATTTCCTGCAACTCTCAAACCAAATTCTACTTCGCTCAACTAGAACATTCCTCTAATTAAAGTTGCTTGACCAATCAATCCCTGTGGGATTCGACCTCACTCTATTGTGAGTTTTTACTTGACGACAATTCGGTACACTTGCCGAAGGAAAATTGTTGAGAGACAAGTTTTCGTGTGCATCAAGTTTATGGCGCCGTTGCCGGGGATTGATTTTGTATCAACAATGATTAAATTAGAGTATAACTAGATTGAGCATTTTTCTTTTGTTTGATTTAAATCTCTGTTTGAGTTAATTACTTTCAGTTTTAGTTATTATCCTCCCTTCCCCCCTACTCCTTTTTCTTAGTTATTTACCATTCATTTCACTAACCCACTAACTGTTTGATATATTGCATCACTCACACTAACAGCAATTTTAACAAGAATAGTCTCTGCCTCTAGTTCCTTGCTTGTGCCTTGTTGGTTGTATGACAGGGAGAAGAAGCGGGGCTTCAACTTCATTTGATTCTAAACCTGAGAGGACCTTCCTTAGATTAAGGAGGGAAGCAAGAGGAAAGAGAGTAGTTGGTGCTGAGGAGGAGGAAGAGTATTTTGAACCAGACATGGATGAAAACATGGAGAACCATCATGAAGAAGAGACTCATAACCATGGCAGAGAGGGTCTAGCAAATCATGCTGGGCAAGAGAGAAGAGTTCTGGGTTCTTACATCAACCAAAACCCAGGAAACTGTAGGAGTATCATCCAAAGGCCAACCATACATGCCAACAACTTTGAACTAAAGCCACAGCTCATCACCCTTGTTCAGAACAACTGTTCATTCGGAGGGAGTGTCCAAGAAGACCCCAATCAATATCTAACCACCTTCCTGAGGATATGTGATACTGTGAAGGCTAATGGTGTTCATCCTGACACCTATAGACTACTTCTGTTCCCTTTTTCACTCAAGGACAAGGCATCTAAATGGCTGGAATCCTTCCCAAAGGAGAGTTTAGCAACCTGGGAAGATGTGGTAAACAAATTCTTGGCAAGATTCTATCCTCCTCAACAGATTAACAGGCTGAGAGCTGAGGTGCAAACATTCAGGCAGCAGGATGGTGAAACTCTATATGAAGCATGGGAGAGGTTTAAGGACCTGACAAGAAGGTGTCCACCAGATATGTTCAATGAATGGGTGCAGCTACATATTTTCTATGAAGGCCTTTCTTATGAATCAAAGAAGGCAGTAGACCATTCATCCCGGGGGATCTCTGAACAAGAAGAAGACCATTGAAGAAGCCATAGATGTCATTGAAATTGTAGCTGAGAATGACTACTTCTATGCTTCTGAAAGAGGCAACACTAGAGGAGTGATGGAGCTGAACAATATGGATGCACTGCTGGCCCAAAATAAGCTTATTACCAAGCAGCTGGCTGACTTCACCAAGAAGATGGAGAGGAACCAAGTGGCAGCAATCACCACCTCATCAGCAATCCAAGAGGGAGTGAATGCTGAGGCAGAGGAGGAGCAAGAGCAAGCCAACTACATTGGAAACTCACCTAGGTAAACCCATGATCAATACTCCAAAACCTACAATCCTGGATGGAGGAATCACCTAAACTTTGGGTGGGAAAATCAACAAGATAAAAACCAAGATCAGAGACGTCACAACCCCAACAACCATGCAGCTCACCAACATTCCACACAAAGATCATATCAACACCACCCTAACAACAACTCTCCACATCCATACCAAAACCAGCATAATCCAACTCACCCATCCACTCTCGACTCACCCTCATCTGAAGATAGACTCTCCAAAATTGAGACTATGCTTGAGGGCATATGCAAAGAGATTCAAGACAGTAAGGCATTCCAAGAAGAAGTGCAGTCCAATATGCAGAATCAAGATGCTGCCATCAAGAAATTTGAGACACAAATTGGCTACCTATTCAAGAGAATTTCCAGCCACAACCCTCACAGCGATGCAGACTCAAACCAAAGGGAGGAATGTCAGGCTATAACCCTCAGAAGTGGAAAAGAATTGAAGGAGACTCCCAAGCAACCCCAAGAGAAAGATCCAATTGGTAAGAAGGAGGACCAAGATGAAGTTCAAATCCCCACCTCCAACTCACGTCAAAAGGAAGGAGAGCTGAAGCCATATGTTCCGAAAGTACCATATCCTCAATAACTGAAGCAGAAAAGGGATGATAACCAGTTCTCCAGATTTTTAGAAATCTTCAAGAAATTACAGATTAACATACCCTTTGCTGAAGCAATAGAGCAAATGCCGCTCTATGCCAAGTTCTTGAAGGAATTGATGACTAAGAAGAGAAGTTGGAAGAGCAACGAGACTGTGATACTAACCGAAGAATGTAGTGCTATCATTCAGCATAAACTACCCTAGAAATTAAAGGATCCTGGGAGCTTCCAGATCCCTTGTATTATAGGGGAGATCACAGTGGAGAAAGCTCTATGTGACTTAGGAGCCAGCATAAATCTGATGTCAGTAGCTGTGATGAGAAAAATGAAGATCGAGGAGGCTAAGCCAACAAAAATGGCCCTACAACTGGCAGACCAATCGTTCAAGTTCCCTCATGGTATAGTGGAAGATTTGCTGGTGAAGGTGGGGGATTTTATTTTCCCAGCAGACTTTGTGGTGTTGGACATGCAGGAGGAAGCCAAGGCCTCCATCATTCTGGGAAGACCGTTCTTAGCTACTGCTAGAGCTGTCATTGATGTCAAAAAAGGTGATCTCACCTTGAGATTACACAATGAAAAAATGACATTCAATGTGTTCAAGGCCATGAGTTATCCACCAGAACAATGGGGAGAATGTATGAGGTTGGACTCACTGGAAGATGCAATGCAGGAGAGTTTTGAAGAAGAAGAACCTGAAGGATTAATAGAGGAGGGATTAACAGCTAGTGAAGAGGTTGCAACAGCAAAGATTCATATACAAGGTGCACCAAAGGAAGAGAATGAAAAGTTAGAAGCACCCAAACTTGAACTCAAGGCATTACCACCCACTCTCAAATACGCATACTTAGGAGAGAATGAAAGCTACCCGGTGATCATAAACTCATCCCTCAGCCAAGATCAAGAGGAAGAGTTACTCCAAGTGTTGCAAAAGCATAAGGATGCCATTGGATGGACCCTCGCTGATTTGAAAGGAATCAGTTCGGCCATATGCATGCATAAGATACTGTTGGAAGATGATGCCAAACCATCCATTCAATCCCAAAGGAGGCTGAACCCAAACATGAAGGAAGTGGTGCAGAAAGAAGTTATGACGTTATGGCAGGAAGGGGTAATCTACCCGATTTTAGACAGCCCCTGGGTCAGCCCCGTGCATGTGGTGCCCAAAAAAGGAGGGATCACTGTAGTCCACAATGAGAAAAATGAACTAATTCCTACAAGGACCGTCATAGGATGGCGGATGTGCATAGACTACCGGAAACTCAATGAGGCTACACAAAAGGATCATTTCCCCCTCCCATGCATGGATCAGATGTTGGAAAGACTCGCAGGACACGCATATTATTGTTTTCTCGACGGTTATTCAGGATATAACCAAATAGTGGTTGATCCCAGAGACCAAGTGAAAACCTCATTCACTTGCCCATATGGAGTGTTTGCCTACAGGCGCATGCTATTTGGGCTATGTAATGCACCGGCAACTTTCCAACACTGCATGGTTTCTATCTTCTCAGATATGATAGAGAAATTCATTGAAGTTTTTATGGATGATTTCTCGGTATTCGGAGATTCCTTTCCTAGCTGCCTGAATCACCTAGCCTTGGTATTGAAAAGGTGCCAAGAGACCAATTTGGTCTTAAACTGGGAGAAATGTCACTTCATGGTGACAGGAGGAATAGTCCTTGGCCAAAAGGTTTCTAACCAAGGCATTGAGGTGGACAGAGCTAAAGTGGAACTTATTGAAAAACTTCCTCCACCTAGTGATGTCAAGGCAATTAGAAGCTTTTTAGGGTATGCTGGCTTTTACAGAAGATTTATTAAAGACTTTTCAAAGATAGCCAAGCCCTTGAGCAATCTCCTTGTATCTAATACACCATTTATCTTCGATGAAACATGCATGCAAGCATTCGAGAATTTGAAAAAAAGATTGTCCTCTGCCCCTATCATTTCCCCACCTGATTGGAACTTACCCTTTGAATTGATGTGTGATGCATCTGACTTTGTAGTTGGGGCAGTGTTAGGGCAGAGGAAAGATAACTTAGTCCATGTGATATACTATGCTAGCAAAGTCCTCAATGATACTCAAAGAAATTATACCACTACTGAAAAAGAGTTGCTAGCAATAGTTTTTGCATTTGACAAGTTTAGATCATACCTCATTGGTGCTAAAGTGATTGTTTTCATAGATCACACAGTACTTAAATATTTGTTTGCCAAGCAAGAATCAAAATCGAGACTAATAAGATGGATCTTATTGTTGCAGGAATTTAATATTGAAATCAGAGACAAGAAAGGAGTGGAGAACAAGGTAGCGGATCACCTATTCAGAATCCCTCAGGATGAAGGTGTAACACATGATACAAGTGTAAATGAGCTCTTCCCTGATGAGCAGTTGATGGCAGTTCACAAAGCACCATGGTTTGCAAACATTGCCAATTTCAAAGCAACCGGGGCTTTACCTCCAGAGATCAATAAACATCAAAAAAGAAAGCTCTTAAATGATGCAAAGTACTTTGTCTAGGATGAGCCATATCTCTTCAAGAAGTGTTCAGATGGAATCCTGAGGAGATGTGTTTCAGAAGAAGAGGGACGAGACGTCTTGTAGAATTGCCACGGCTCATGTTATGGAGGCCATTTTGGAGGGGACAGAACTGCAGCCAAAGTGTTACAGAGCGGATTCTTTTGGCCCACCCTTTTCAAAGATGCCAAAGAACTAGCAAAGAACTGCAATGAGTGTCAAAGAGCTGGAAACTTGCCCAAGAGAAATGAGATGCCACAAAATTTCATATTAGAACTAGAACTGTTTGATGTGTGGGGATCGATTTCATGGGACCATTCCCAACTTCATATTCAAACAAGTACATCTTGGTGGCATTTGATTACGTTTCCAAGTGGGTGGAGGCTATTGCAACTCCAACGAATGATAACAAGGTGGTCATGAACTTCCTTAGGAAGAATATCTTTAGCCGATTTGGAGTTTCACGAGCACTCATCAGTGATGGAGGGAGCCACTTTTGTAACAGACCACTAGAAGCTCTTCTCCTACGATATGGGGTAAAACACAAGGTGGCCACTCCTTACCATCCCCAAACAAGTGGGCAAACTAAGATATCCAACAGAGAGCTAAAAAGGATTCTGGAAAAGACTGTGGGTGCATCAAGAAAGGATTGGTCGAAGAAGCTGGATGATGCTCTTTGGGCATACAGAACAGCATTCAAAACTCCACTTGGAATGTCCCCATATCAACTGGTGTATGGGAAAGCTTGTCATTTACCACTAGAGCTGGAACACAAAGCTCTCTGGGCTCTCAAGGTACTAAATTTTCACAGCATTGCTGCTGGTACAAAGAGGATCCTGCAGCTGCAAGAGATGGAGGAATTTAGATCTCAAGCCTATGAAAATGTCAAGATTTATAAAGAAAAGGCGAAGAGAAGACATGACCTGTATCTGGCACCAAGGAGTTTCGAAAAGGGGCAGCAAGTACTCCTTTACAACTCCAAATTGAGACTGTTCCCTGGCAAACTCAAGTCAAGGTGGTCAGGACCCTTCCTTGTCACAAAGGTCTCGCCATATGGGCACATAGAAATCATGGATAACAGTTCGGAGAGGACTTTCACTGTGAACGGACAAAGGCTCAAACACTATCTGGGCAACATGGGGGAAAACCCCAAAGTGAAGTATCATCTCAAGTAATGGAGGAATCGTCGAGCTAGCGACGCTAAAAGAGCGCTTTGTTGGGAGGAAACCCAACCTGAGGTAGTTCCTTTTTCATCGTCATTTCAATAAAAATCACAAGTTGTTTCCCCTGTATTGCGAGGAGCTAAGTTTGGTGTTCCACACCAAAACAAATCCAAGAGTGAAAGTGTAGTTTTAAGTTTGGTGTTCCACCAAAGATATGAGTTATAATCACACTACACTCCAATGACAGATTGCTAGCTCCAAACAATCAGGGGAACCACTTAGCAGTAGTTTAGTCTGAAGTTAATGGTTGTTTTGTTAATAACAACATATGAGGCTCTCTGCAAGTAAGCAATCTATTGCACTAGGCAAAAGAACTAAGTTTGGTGTTCACACACCAAATTAAGTTCAGAAATTCGCAAGCATACATGCAAGCTAACTATGTCTCAAGTGCTTTGGAAACAAGCAACTTCCAATAACTTTGCAGGAACCTTCTGAAAAAAATGGTGCACCATCATTCGAGGAAGTGAAGGAGCAAAAGCTATGGACGAGGACAACAAGGGGATAGCAAGAAAACATCACCTGAAGGTTGTGTTGTTACTTAATTCCATATACTTAAAATGCTAAAACTTGGAAGTCCAAAGGAACTTGATTTAGATAATTAGAGTTTAATGTTGCTTATTTGCTCTTGTCATATGTGTGCTGTGTAGATGTCACTGCATCCTTACTATGCTTACTTGTATGCTTGTCCTTTCTAATCAAATAAAAAGAGAATGTGTGTTATAAAAAACCAGAGTGGAGTTCATATTGTGGAGTAAATTCCTTAGTTTGTGATACAGTCATAAGTTAGCTAAGTTAGTTCACCAATAAGGGTGGGAAGATAACTATTTGTCCTGAATCATATGCTTGAAACACACCCCATGAGACTAGCTAAATAACAAGATCCTAATAGGAAAAAGGGGAAAAGAACAATAAGAGTTGAAAAAGAAAGAAAAGTTAATAAAGAATAAGGCTAGGCACCAACGGTTTGAAACTTGAGAGATGTGTCTATGGTGCTCCTGTACCAAGGATCGGCTTGGATGAATAAGTTCATAGGAGTGCTTCATCACTTGGTAACTTGGGTTAACTAACCCGGGATTATCAACTGAAAATCCACTATCAAGAGCAACCTTGTTACAGAACATTTAGTAACCCAAAGAGGTGCTGGACACCAAGGTCTCAAGAAAGAAAATAAACAAACCATGTGCCTGTGGTGTGTATGTATGGGGGAAAGAGACTTGGGGGAGTAAGTCCTTAGGGGTGTCTCAACACCTAGCACCTTGAACCAACTGGTTCGGGAGTGCTGGCTGAAAGCTTATCTTAAATAGTCGCCCCCTCATAGAGTACCTAGTCTAAGAACACAAACAAGCCCTGAAATAACAAAAAAGGATCAATGAAAAAAAGTCTCATGGGATGCAATCAAGTGAGTGTTCTAGGACATGCAATCAATGAATAAAAGTCTCATGCAATCAATCAAGTGAGTCTTTAGAGCCCAGAATGCTCTATGCTCAAGTTCAATTGGCAAGTGACAAGCCTTGCCATATACCAGTTGGTATGGAGAAATCCCAATGGGAGTCTTATAGGCTGTTCTGTAGGCCCATAGTGCATTATCCAACTTCTTAGACCAATCCTTTCTTGAGCTTCCAACAGTTTTTTCAAGGATTATTTTTAGCTCTCTGTTGGAAATTTTAGCTTGACCGTTGGTCTGTGGGTGGTATGAAGTTGCCACTTTGTGCTTTACTCCATATCTGAGAAGGAGTGTCTCGAGTTGTTTGTTGCAGAAGTGTGTCCCTCCATCACTAATGAGAGCTCTGGGCACTCCAAATCTGCTGAAGATGTTCCTTCTCAAGAAGCTTATCACAACCTTGTTGTCATTTGTTGCAGTGGCTATGGCTTCTACCCATCTTGAGACATAATCAACAGCCACCAATATGTAGCTATTAGAGTAGGAGGTTGGGAAGGGTCCCATGAAATCAATCCCCCATACATCAAATAGCTCCAATTCTAGTATGAATTGCTGTGGCATCTCATTTCTCTTGGTTTGATTACCATCTCTTTGGCATTCATTACACCTTGACACTATTTTCTTGGCATCTTTAAACATT
This sequence comes from Arachis ipaensis, assembly GCF_000816755.2. Classification (NCBI taxonomy): domain Eukaryota; kingdom Viridiplantae; phylum Streptophyta; class Magnoliopsida; order Fabales; family Fabaceae; genus Arachis; species Arachis ipaensis. Next base: position 49,477,218 of record NC_029792.2, read on the forward strand.
GTTGGCCAGTAAAATCCAGATTGAAGCACTTTTGCTGCTGTCCTTTCTCCACTGAAGTAACCTCCATATGCGGATCCATGGCACTGCCATAATACTTCATGCCCTTCTTCATGGGATATACACCTTCTTAGGATTCCGTCAGCACACTTTTTGAACAAATAAGGGTCATCCCAGATGTAGTGTTTGGCATCCTTAATTAGCTTCCTCCTCATGTGCCTATTGATGTTGGTTGGTAGTTCCCCAATAGCCTTGAAGTTGGCTATGTATGCAAACCAAGGAGCTACTCGAATCATCATCAATTGTTCATCAGGGAAGCTTTCATTGACTGCTACTTGCTACATCTCTTCTTCTTGTGGGATCCTTGAGAGGTGGTCAGCTACCTTGTTCTCTGCTCCACTCCTATCTTTAATATCAATATCAAATTCTTGGAGCAACAAGACCCACCTTATTAGTCTGGGCTTAGATTCTTGTTTGGTAAGCAAGTATTTGAGTGCTGCATGATCAGTAAACACAATTACTTTTGAGCCAATAAGATATTATCTAAACTTGTCAAAAGCAAAAACTATGGCTAAAAGTTATTTCTCTGTGGTGGTATAGTTCCTTTGATTCTCATTAAGAACCTTGCTAGCATAGTAAATAACATGTACTAGCTTGTCTTTCCTCTGTCCTAGAACAACACCAACAGCAAAATCAGATACATCACACATTAGTTCAAAGGGAAGATTCCAGCTTGGTAGTGCTATAATAGGTGCAGAGGAGAGTTTCTTCTTAAGTTCATCAAAGGCTACCATGCACTCTCTATCAAAAACAAAGGGAGTATTTGAGACAAGTAGGTTGCTAAGGGGTTTTGCAATCTTTGAAAAATCTTTGATAAACCTCCTATAGAACCCAGCGTGTCCCAAAAAACTTCTGATTGCTTTGACATTGCAAGGTGGAGGTAATTTTTCAATTACTTCCACTTTTACCTTGTCCACTTCTATGCCATCTTTTGAAATCTTGTGACCAAGAACCACCCCTTCAGTCACCATAAAATGGCATTTCTCCCAATTTAAAACTAGGTTGGTTTCTTGACACCTTTTTAGCACAAGAGCAAGATGGTATAGGCAATCAGAATATGAGTTTCCAAATACAGAGAAGTCATCCATGAATACTTCTATGAACTTCTCAATCATGTCTGAAAAAATGGAGAGCATGCACCTTTGGAATGTTGCAGGTGCATTGCACAATCCAAAGGGCATTCTCCTATAAGCAAAGACACCATATGGACAAGTAAATGAAGTTTTTTCCTGATCCTTGGGGTCTACAACAATTTGATTGTAGCCCGAATACCCATCTAGGAAGCAATAGTACTCATGTCCTGCCAATCTTTCAAGCATCTGGTCCATGAAAGGTAAGGGAAAGTGGTCCTTCCGGGTGGCTTCATTAAGTTTTCGGTAGTCAATGCACATACGCCATCCGGTCACTGTCCTTGTGGGTATCAATTCATTCTTCTCATTTGCCACAACAGTGATCCCTCCTTTCTTAGGGAGTACTTGCACCGGGCTGTGATGTCAGGGCATTTTGGCCAGTTTCACTGACCTTTTCTTTATGGTTTTAGGGTAGTTTCATGCACTTTCTTAGGAAATAAGCAAGTTTTGGGTAGAATTTCACTTACATCTTGATTCAAGCAAACATTGTGCACTTTACATGATTTCATGAGAATTATGCATGAATTAAATGACAAATTGGATGATGCATGTCTCATTACTTGGATTAGAACTTTGATGCACTCTACTGCTTTATTTCAGGACAAAGGAAGCAAGGAAGAACCACGTTAACAGCCACGTTAGTTTAACTAACGTGACCACTAACGTGGAAAGGGAGCTAGCTTGCAACGTTGATAAGAAAAGTAATCTCCAATAACGTCCTCGAAGCCATCATAGCCCACGTTAAGAGTCACGTTAACTAAGTTAACGTGAACAACGTGAACTCAGAAGAAAATGAAGCCAACGTTAATGACACTCACCTTTGTCACTAACGTTGAACTAAGCTCATACTGGCCACATTAAGAGCCACGTTAACTCAGTTAA
>NC_029792.2:49481739-49496720 GCF_000816755.2 Arachis ipaensis
CAACCGAAGTAAAAGAAGAAGGTGCAATCTCAAGTGCAATTGAATCAATTGCACTGAGAATTGCACCCGATACTACCGAAGCTCCTGCAATAACCTCTAATGAAAAGAATAGTTGCAACGTTCGATCGAGGGAAAGGTGCAATCACCAGTGCAATCAATTTGATTGCACCGACAATTGCACCAAGAAGGAACGAAGGAAACAGGACTTTATTTCGTCATCTCACGTAGTTTCAAGATTAGGTTCATTACTCTGTACGTAGTAGGTTAAACAGTAAATTAAGTACGTATTAAGAGTACTTTAGTACATTTCACGTGTTACAAACGAACTTAGTTCTACATTCACTTTAAGATGGGTTTTGAACGAATAAAGGATTCTTTCACGTACTTTGATGGGATTTTGGTATTTCTTTTCCAGTCACTTTGACCGGTTTTACGGGACTGTAGTGTCGGGCCACGTTCATGAGGGATTCTTTCCTCCCTAGTGACAACACCGTTTACTCTTCTTACTTAACTATGGGTGTTCCTGTCACTGGCCTACCGCATACACGTAACTGATGGCTTTTGAATTACTTCGGTGGGCCTTCCTGGTGAAAGGGAATGGAAAGTACCTGGTCTACGAACTTTCTAACCGTCCTGTACTCATGATAACGAAGGATCTACCCATAAGCCCGATGTTAGTTTAACAACATCTGGGGTTCCTAGTCCTTTTTTGAAGTAAATGAACAGGTATACCACAGAAACGAATATCCTCTTACGGGAAACCTAACACGTTACGTGGACGTTGTAAGGTTTCCACGTACGAGAGGTAAAAAAGTCTGTACTAACTCTTCAAGTATCTTCATAAGTACCTACTGAAGAGACATAAACCTTTGAGTATAAGACTAACGGATATGGTAGAACGAGAACACGATTTTTCCACAGAAGCCAATGTTAGTGACACTCACCTTTGTCACTAACGTTGGACCAAGCTCATATTGGCCACGTTAAGCGCCACGTTAACTCAATTAACGTGGACTCTAACGTGGGGAAACAGAAGAATGGCCAACGTTAGTGACACTCACCTTTGTCACTAACGTTGGACTAAGCCACTTTGAGCCACGTTAGTTGCCACGTTAACTTAGTTAACGTGGACTCTAACGTGGAGGGAGCAAAGAATTGCCAACGTTAGTGACACCCACCTTTGTCACTAACGTTGGAATGAGCCACTACGAGCAACGTTAACTCCCACGTTAACTTAGTTAACGTGGAAGCTAACGTGGAGGAAAGAATGATGAGCCAACGTTAGTGACACTCACCTTTGTCACTAATGTTGGAGATGGCTATCACTACCACGTTAGAAGCCACGTTAACCTAGTTAACGTAAACTCTAACGTGGGAAGTAGGGGCATTTTGGAACGTTAGTGACAAAGGTAAGTGTCACTAACGTTCTCGAAGATTTGGCAAGCCTACGTTAAAGGTCATGTTAGCCACACTAACGTGAACTCTAACGTAGGGGGAAGGGAGGACTCTCCACGTTATTGGAAAAGGTAAGTCCCAATAACGTGTGCGAAGGACCAAGAAGCAACGTTAGTGGTCACATTGGTGCCACTAACGTTGAAGTTAACGTAGATCATCCTTGGGTTAGGAACGTTAGTGAAAAAGGTGATTGTCACTAACGTTCTCGAACCCACACTTTCACTTAACGTTAACGCCACTAACATCCTAAGCTAAAGTCCCTGCCTGCTTCACACTTCCTCTCTGCAAGTAAAGCTAAGCCCACTGAAGAGGATAACTGCTTCAAACTCAAGATCCAAAAGCCCATATCCAAGACTTGAAGAACCAACTAGAAGATCAGAAGAGTAGTATATATAGGGGTAGTTTGGAATTAGAAGAGGAGCTTTTGGCATTATTAGAATTACTCTCTGTATTTTACTTTCTCTGCAACTTTTAGTTTAATTATCAGAATGTACTCTCCATCTATGCTTTTCATTCCCAGAGCTATGAACAAGTAAACCCCTTTCATTGGGTTAGGGAGCTTTGTTGTAATATGATGGATCAATAATAGTTTTCATTATCCTACTTATCTCTTTTCTCTTGATTTTACTAGAAAGCTTTCAATCTTCATCCAATTAAATAGTTATCTTGGAAAAGAAGCTATTGATACTTGGATCTCTTCTGAACCTTGGAAGAGGAATGAAGAGATCATGCTAGAATTGCTTTCTCATGTTGGACCAAATTGGGGTTTGGGCGGATATGGTGACATATAATTCTCCCAATACTTTGATTTGGAAATACATGTGGTATAATCAGTGACCATACTTCATCTCTTCACATGAGCAATTAGACCAAGGAATTGGCTATTGATCTGAGTTGAGAGATTGAATTACCAAGGAATTGGAATTCAATCACTTAAGATTGCCAAGGAGATCAATGAATGCATTGATTGAGGAAGAGATGAAAATGAACTTGATCCAGAGAATGCAACATCTCCTAAGCCCAATGAACTCCCCATTTCTGATCTTACCCATTCTCTTTACTTTATGCTATTTACTTTCATGCTAAACTCCCTTCCCCATTTAGGATTCTGCAATTTACCTTCCGTCATTTATTTTCTGCAATTTACTTTCCCACCATTTAATTTTCTGCAATTCTCAACTCAATTTCTGCCTAGCTCAACTAGAACATTCTTCCAATTAAAGTTGCTTGACCAATCAATCTGTAACATCCCACATTTTTGAAAATCTAAATATAAATAAATTATGATTTTATCTTATTAAGTTTAAACTTTATAATTTTAGAAATTATTTTATTAGAATAAAGTTTCGGTGATAGAAAAATAATAAAAAGTTATATCATTTAATTTGACTAATTAGTATTGAGTTTAAACTGTATTTTATAAAAATGTGATTAATATGTTTATTTTATAATTTAAATTAAAAATAATTAATTTCACTTAGCAATATGTTGATAAATGATGTTCTTAAATATTTTAAGAGAGTATATTTGATTTTAAAATTAATCTACCTTCCAATTTTATCAAAATATCTATTCATAGCTATCCTTTATTATTTTATAAAATCCCTAATTTCTAACCCTAATTCCCAAATTGGAAATCAGAAACCCTAATCCTAATTTTCCCCTTTTCCCCAGCCTCAGAATGCAGCCCCCACCCCACCTTTCTTCCAAAACACCAACACCCAAACAAAAGAAAGAAACAAAGAAATGGAAAGGGAGAACAGAGAGCTTGGAATCAGAGAAGAGGGAGCCGCACTCTGCGCCGTCCAGCTCGCCGCCCCAGCACCTCGCCTGCGCAGTTATTCATGCCCATCGCCGTGCAGCCGTTGCTAACTCGCCTTGCCATCACCGCCGCTGAGGCAAGGTCACATCGCCGTCAGATTTGAAGCCGTTGAGGAGCTGAACGCTCGCGAGGGAGAGGACAAACACGAGGAGAGTTTGTGGGCGAAGGGTAGCGCCGCTGTGTCTCTATCGCGCCTTCATCACTGTCGAAGCTGCACTTTCGCGTCACCATCGTTGTGCCTCCACCGAACCCGTCACACCGCTGCTGTTGCGATGTCATTACTATCGCGAGGGAGAAGAGATGCGTGAGGAAGGAAGCTCGCAGGGGAGAAAGAAGAGGCTGCCTGTGCCACCCGCTCTGTCACGTCTGATCTATGTTATCACCGCGTCGCTGCCACCGAAGGTCCGCCGCTATTGTTTCCATTGCCTCCATGCTTCATGTTCATCGTAGGTTACTCTGACGTTACTGTTCTATTCTGCTTTTCCCTGGTAGCATTGAGTTGTGTTCTGTTGCCATTATTTGGTTTGCTATTGCCTTGACTATAACATGCCTCGTTTTCTTGATCTTCCTTAGCTGCCAATCATTATTGTCTTTGTTCAGTATTGCTGTCCTTATCCGGAACCACCGATGTCATTGTTGCTGCTTCCCCAGAAGAACTGATGTTACTGCTACTGTTCCGGCCGTACTAGCTATTGTAAACTGGAAAAAGAAGGGGATCGCCACATTTAAATTCGACGGTTTCGACTAACTGAGGTAGGGGGTTGAAAACGATTTCAATTTAAGAATGCCTACAAGGTTTATTGAATAACTGCAAATAGATTTAATATCTGTAAGTAATTGATTGACTATGTGAATATTAAATTGTGGCTGAAATTGTGATTGGAATGGTTGAGATTGTTATTTGGAATTGTTGATTAGTGATATTGATTGATTATGTGGATTGGGAATTGTTTGATGACTAATTGTTGAGAATTTTCTGAATTTTAATGGGTTATGTTGGATTTGTTGCCGTTGAGTTGTTATTTGGTATATTGTAATATTAGTAAACTTGGTTGGTGGTTGATTTGGAGTTGGTTTTGAGGGTATTGAAGGGTTGGATTTTGAATACAAAATGGTTTGCTAAAAATTAGGTTCTCTTGAAATTAAACGGCAACTTTGAAAGTGAATCAGTGGCTCTATAGTGACTAAAATAATGAGAATTTAAATGTTAAGTAAACTATATTAAGTGTGATTGTTGAGATTTAATTTTGAAGGTTTCATATTAACTGGAACATTAGTTATGATTTTTCAATGTTAACTCGTGAATCTGATTTTCTGCACTACTTTAAATGAAATTAGAAACTTTGAAAAAGCTATAACTAATTCTATGATTATCGTAATTGCGTGAAACCAAGCCCGGATTAAGCTTGGGACTATAGGGAGCTGAATTGGTGAATTTGAGACTTTTTCATTAAGTTTATGATTTATGGTAAATTTTTGAATTATGGATGTCAAATCTGGTTTTTCTGGAGAACGTTTAACACAACAGCAACTTGTTTCCTCTATTAAAAATTCTCCAGTTTGTATTTTGAAATGGAACAAATTTTGAATGAAACTCTGGTCCTATTACTTTAATTTCATAAAAATTTAAAATTGTTAGAGTTGTGGTTTTAAAGATATGAATTTTTAAAGTAAGATGTATTATGCAGTAAAAGTCAGGTTTTGTTTTCTAAGTCAGTAACTTTGAGACTTTATAATTTTTAATTCTGGAATGATATTAAAATGAAACCAATTGGAGGTGAAAGTTGAGTATGTTTAGTATATATGATTCAAATTTCAGGGTTTTTCATGTTTTAATAAGTGAGTTATGGGACTTGGAAGAGGTTGTGTTTAATGATTTGTAAAACAGAATTCTGCAGAAAATTACCTAACTTCCAAGCTACGTAACTCCTTCATTAAAATTGGTATGGCCCTGGAACCAATTGAGAAAGAAATTTGGGTAAGTTAAGTTTAACCACATTAATTTTGAAGGTGTTTGGATTTAATTTGGATTTTATATGAAATTTCAAATGTTGTATGCTGCTGCTGTCTTTTGGTTTTAAAACACTACAGAATAGTCACGGTTTTGCTTATATTCCCGAAGCTAGAGTCAGCAAAAAATCATGTTTTTTGATTTAATAGAAAGCTTAATCCGAGAAGGCCGCATGGATATAAAGTTTGTGTGATTCTGAATTCATTTGATATTTTAAAAACAAAATGGAAATCAGGCTGCCAGGTTGTGTTGACAATTATTTTGGATATGGAATTTAAGAAATATATTTTCTATACTATTATCAAATGTTTTTAAGAATATATATTGTTGTGGCAACTGTTGAAAGAGGCTGATATAATGTTGAGAAAGAAGGAACCCGTAAGGGTGGCTAAGTCCTATTTTTAAAGGATATTATGTCCAAATTTTTATAAAAGTAAAAGGACTTAATCAAAATGAATACTTGAGGCTTGTTTAACGACAATAACTTTACTGATTCTTTTGAGAAAATATATTTGGTTTATAAAGTTGCTAGCAAGGACGTGGGTTTTTTCCCGCTTGCATATTTACAATTACAAAAGAGTAAAAAGATAAAGAGAAAAAGAGTAATATAGATACAGATGAAAGACTATTCAGAGAAAAGTAAAGAGATACAGAGAACAGAGCAACTAAAGTAGAGTAAAGAGATGCAGAAAAAAGAGAAACCAGAGCAGAGTAAAGAGATATTTGTATATATATATATATATATTAGTTGCTTGATGCAACTCAGAGCTATATTTATATATATTAGTTGCTTAATGCAACCCAGAGCTATATTTATATATATTAGTTGCTTGATGCAACCCAGAGCTATTTAGGAACGGAAAATCGTATTCGGGAAATCTGGATTACTCGTGACCGGATAAATGTCGGGATTGCTGGCAGCCAACCGACACATGAGCTCATGGCCTGTACTAGGACTAGACATTCATCATATGCATCTATGTGACATTGTTTGGGTGTGTATATTGTAATTGGTTTGCCTATGTGAATAATTCTGTTTAACTACTAACTGCTATACTTGATGTAATTGCTCTTGATTGTGTTTGAATCTGTTTACTTGTGTTTGTATCTGATTGGCTAGGTTGTAGTGAATTGGGTGTTGATTGAATTGCTTGGGCCTAAGGTCGTGATTGGTTTGTGTTTGAGGTTTAGTAAAGTATGAAAGATTAAGCTGGTTCAGTATAGACTTAATGAACCTATGCTTGGAACAAATTAGTCATTTATACAGTCTAGGAAAACTTTTAAGACATATATAAAGTAAAATATGGGTTAGGATTTTGGATAATTAATTGATGCTTCTAAAAAAGGTTTTAGATTTTTGAAAGTTGAGCCATTGGTTTTCAAAAGAGGTGTATATAAGGCGAGCGATGAATACTGCGAATGAAAGTAGTTTTCTTTTCAATGTCTCTAAATGAAATGAACTATTTGCGCTATATTCTTTACTTTCACGGCATTCTTGACCTCTACTGAGAACATGTGGTTTGGTTCTCACCCCAAATTTTCCACCCTTTCAGCGACAGGTTTGAAGACGCAATTTGAAGCTGCAAGCGATCAGTAGGCTTTCTTTATGGTTTTAATTGCTTTCATAGAGTCCCCTCACTATTGTCCTTTGAGAATTCATTTTACATAGAGGGGTAGGTTTAGTATATTGTATTTGAGTTTTATTTGGTCTCTTTTGTATAAGAATTATTATCAATAATATCTATGTGATTATTATTATTTGTGAATGTTTGAATTATGACTTTAATGAATAAAAAACAAAATTTTCTGGAATTTTCTTAAAACTGAAACGCGAACTCGATACAAAGGCTCGATAATTAAGTAGTTAATACTAGAGAAGGTTACGTAATGTTCTTTCTAGTGGAAATACCCTGACTTAAGCAAGGTATTTTACTGGACGGGACGTTACACAATCCCTGTGGGATTCGACCTCACTCTATTGTGAGTTTTTACTTGACGACAATTCGGTATACTTACCGAGGGAGATTTGTTAAAGGACAAGTTTCCGTGCATCAGGCTTACCCAAGGGCTGTCTGAGATGGGGTAGATCACCCTTGCTTGCCATAATTTTAACACTTCTTTCTGAACCACTTCATTCATAGTTGGGTTCAGCCTCCTTTGTTGTTGTCTTGAAGGTTTGGCATCTTCTGCAGGTAAGATCTTATGCATACACATTGAAGGACTGATCCCTTTTAAATCTGCAAGTGTCCAGCCTATGGCATCCTTGTGTTGTCTCAGCACATGGATAAGCTCCTCTTGTTGTTCCTTACTCAGACTTGAAAAATCACACAAAGCTTTCTCAATGGTGATGTCTCCTATGATGCAGGGGATTTGGAAACTCCCTGGGTCTTTCAGCTTTTGAGGCAGCTTCTTCTGTATGATGGCGCTGCATTCTTCAGTCAAGATGATGGTTTCTTTTGCTTCCCAGTTCCTCTTTTTGGTTATAAGCTCCTTCAGAAATTTAGCATAGAGTGGCATTTGTTCTAATGCCTCAGCAAATGGTATGTTGATTTGGAGCCTCTTGAAGATCTCTAGGAACTTAAAAAATTGGCCATCCTTCCCATCTTTTCCCAGTCTTTGTGGGTATGGTGCCCTTGGCACATAAGGCTTCAAGACTGATTTTGGTGGAGGTGGAGCCGGGATATCTTCTTCATCCTTGTTCTCATGCTTTGTTGCAACTTCTTCATGCTTGTCTTTGCTTGGGGTTCCTTCTTCTACAACCTTCCCACTTCTTAGAATAATGGCTTTGCATTCCCCTCTTGGGTTAGCCATGGTATCACTAGGAAATGTGTGTGTGGAAAGTGGGATTTGCTTGGACAAAATCCCCACTTGTGCTTCCAACTTTGAGATTGTTGCGCCTTGATTTTTCAGATTTGACCTGTATTCCTCTTGATTAGCATCTGTCCTTCTGTCAGTTTGTGCTTGTCTATCCATGAGGGTAGAGACTGCTCCTGTAATTTGTGAGGACAGTTGTGCTATTGCAGCTTCCATCCTCTCAAAGTTGCTCTTGATCTCACATGGTTGCATAGTTGAGGATGGTGTATCTTGATTGAGGTTGTTGTATGTGGGTTGGTTACTATGGTATGATGTGTTTTGTGAGTTGTGGTAGGGTCTATGGTTCCCTGTTTGATGGTTGGGGTTGTGGTTGAAATGCTGATTTGATGAATAAGGCTTGTTGTGGTCCTGGTTGTGGTTTTGTTAATTTTTCCACCCAATGTTTGGGTGGTTCTTCCAACCTGGGTTGTATATCTTAGAGTGTGGGTCATATGGTGGTCTGGATGAATTGTTCACATAATTGGCTTGTTCTCAGTCACCTTTAGATTCTTGTGCATTCCCTTCTTGTTGAGGAGTTTGGTCTTGAATGACTGAGGCTTGGTTGGCCTCCATCCTTTTGGTTAGAGCTGTAATTGCTTTGTTCTGAGCTAACAAATCATCTACAGAGTTGAGCTCTAGCACTCCCTTCTTCTGAGTCCTTTCCAAAGCATAGAAATACTCATTTTCAGCTACAGTCTCAATGACATCTATGGCCTCTTTAATAGTTTTCTTCTTGTTGAGAGAGCCTCTTGAAGAATGATCCACAACCTTCTTTGCTTCATAGGATAATCCCTCATAAAAGATGTATAGTTGTACCCATTCATTGAACATTTCTGGTGGGCATCATCTTGTCAGATCTTTGAATCTTTCCCAGGCCTCATAAAGTGTTTCTCCATCTTGTTGTCTGAAAGTTTGCACCTCAGCTCTCAGCCTATTGATTCTTTGTGGGGGCTAAAATCTTGCAAGGAATCTGTTCACGACCTCCTCCCATGTAGTTAGGCTATCCTTGGAGAATGATTCCAACCACTTTGCTGCCTTATCTCTGAGTGAGAAAGGGAACAAGAGTAGTTTGTAGATGTCGGGGTGTACCCCGTTGGACTTTACAGTATCACAAATCCTCAAGAATATGCTGAGATGTTGATTAGGGTCTTCTGGGGCACTTCCTCCGTATGAGCAATTATTCTGCACAAGTTTGATAAGCTGAGGTTTCAGCTCAAAATTATTGGCATGAATTGTTGGCTTTAGGATGCTGCTGCCACAATTTCGTGGGTTTGGGTTGATGTTGGAGCCTAAGACTCTCCTTTCTTGCCCATCATGATTTACTGGGCCTTTTCTAGCATTGTCAGCTTCTTCTTCATGGTGGTTCTCCATGTTCTCCTCCATGTTTATTTCAAAATACTCTTCATCTTCCTCAGCAACAACGACTCCTTTCCCTCTTGCTTCCCTCCTTAATCTAAGGAAGGTCCTCTCAGGTTCAGAATCAAAGGAAGTTGAAGCACCGCTTCTTCTACCTGTCATACAACCAACAAGGCAAAAAGCAAGAAAGAAAATGAATGAAGAAATTACTCTTGTTAGAGTGGTTGTTAGTGTGAGTGGTGCAATTAATTGAACAATTAGAGGAGTAGAAATATGTATAAAAAAATACTCAAAGGAAATAGAACTCAAAATAAAAGAAAATAAAAAGGTGCTAAATAAAATAAAATAACAAGGAATTTAAATTGCTTTATCTAGCTCTCCAATCGATTTAATCACTGTCAAATGTAAGCCAATCCCCGAAAACGGCGCCATAAAACTTGATGAGTCAAATTTACACCCCATTCAAAATTGGTGAATTAGTCCTTTTGGCAAGCGCACCGAAATTATCGTCAAGTAATAACTCACAGTGGAGTGGGATCGTATCCATAAAGAAATGGATAGATAAGAATGGGGAAATTCATTGAGATCGTGAGATGTTGTCTCTTTAGATCGAGTCTAGCGTATATCCCCTTCAATCATGCAACTCATTGACCTCTTGGCAATCATGATTGATTGAGCCCCAATCCCTTGGTGACTCAATCTCTCAGATCTTGATCAATAGCCAATTCCTTGGTCTAATTGCTCATGAAGAGAGATATGCTTGGTCCCTGATTATACCACACACCATTATAGGTCCAAGTAGAGGGAGGATTATATGTCACATATCCAAACACCAAAACTTAGATTCTACCCTAGTGTGAGAAGGGATTTCAAGCATGGTTTCATGTTTCCTTTCCCAAGGTTCCCATGAAACCCAATTGCATTCAATCTCTTTTCCAAGATAATTGAATACTAAGCCTTAAGAATGAAATTCCTTCTGGCAAATCAAAGAGAAGATGAAGAGAAGAAGGATTTCACTATCATCAATCCATCAAGTACAACAGAGCTCCATCTCTCAATGAGAGGGAAGTTAGCTACTTATAGCTCAAAAAGTATTCAAAAGTGAAGTGTAAAAATGGATCTAAAACTGACTGCTTAACCCCCTTTCTTCAGTACTCCTTGGGGGTATTTATACTACTCCTAGTAAAATAAAAGAATTAAAAGTGAAAAAGGAAAATTACATTTTGGAGGGAAAAGAAAACACTCAATAAGCATGACTTCTCAGTTGGCGTGTGGTTGGCGCTTTTCTGGCGTGTCACGTGCCCTTCATTTCTAGCTTGGCGTTCCACGCCCAATCCTTCAAATGGCACGTTCGTCCCTCTAACAACCTTGGCGTGCCACGCCTTCAAACTCAAGTGGCACGCCATAGTGAAATTCTTGTATTGGCGTGCCACGCCTTCGAACTCAAGTGACACGCCCCTTGCCTTTTTCACTTCTCTTTGCCTCTGGAAACTTGAACTGGCGTGCCATGCCCAAGGTCTGGCATGCCATGCCCTTGCTCTATGCTTGGCTAGGCTTCTCTGGAAAGTTGAACTAGCATGGCACGCCCAGGGTCTGGCGTGCCACGCCCCTTTTGTGAGTGAGTGGTTCCTCTGTTTTGGGGTGCCACGCCACGAACTCAAGTGGCACTCCCCAATGCTTCTTTCTCTCTGAATGTCACTGGCGTGCCATGCCCGGTTGCTCAAGTGGTACGCCTAAGTGGAGAATGGTGAGTGGCATGCCACGCCTTCGATACCAAGTGGCACGACCCATGTTATTGGCCTCCTTTATCCTCTCTGGAAACTTATACCAGCGTGCCATGCCTAAAGGCTGGCGTGCCACGCCCATAATCTTATCTTGGTTCCAGTAGCTGGCGTGCCACGCCTTCGATACCAAGTGGCACTCCCAGTCCTTGCTTTTAATCCTTTGTGCATTGGCGTGCCACGCCTGGTTGCTCAAGTGGCACGCCCAGTCTTCAATTGCCTTCAGCCCCTTCTCTGGATTGTTGTACCAGCATGCCACGCCATGCTGCTCAAGTGGCATGCTCATGGATTTGTGAACTCTTCAAGCTTGGCGTGCCATGCCTGGGTTCTCAAGTGGCACGCCCAAGTGACTTCATGGGGCTGGCGTGCCACGCCTTAGACATCAAGTGGCACGCCATAGTGAAGGTTCTTCTTGGAATGGTGAGTTGGCGTGCCACGCCCCTTTGCTCAAGTGGCACGCCCATAGTAGTTGATGGGTCAGGTGTGCCACGCCCTGCCTGGCGTGCCACGCTCCTTTTGTGTCTTCCATTGTAGCTCTCTGGAAAAATGTATTAGCGTGCCACGCCCAGTCCTTGGCGTGCCACGCTGGTGCAAGAAATTGTGATCATCAATGGCGCCAACAACTTGGTACGCACAATTATAATCTCAACTCTTTGTCACAACTCCGCACAACTAACCAGCAAGTGCACTGGGTCGTCCAAGTAATAAACCTTACGTGAGTAAGGGTCGATCCCATGGAGATTGTCAGCTTGAAGCAAGCTATGGTCATCTTGTAAATCTCAGTCAGGCAGATTCAAATGGTTATGGAGAATTGATAATTAAAAGATGAATAAAACATAAAATAAGATAGAGATACTTATGTAATTCATTGGTGAGAATTTCAGATAAGCATATGAAGATGCTTTGTTCCTCCTAAACTTTTGCTTTCCTATTGCCTTCATCCAATCATTCATACTCATTTCCATGGCAAGCTTTATGTTGGGCATCACCGTTGTCAACGGCTACTTCCCGTCCTCTCAGTGAAAATGATCCAAATGCGCTGCCACCGCACGGCTAATCATCTGTCGGTTCTCGATCATGTCGGAATAGGATCCATTGACCCTTTTGCGTCTGTCACTACGCCCAACACTGGCGTTGAAAATACATAAGAACAAGAGGGTCTAGGCATGGCCGAATAGCCAGCCTCCCAAAGATGAAAAGTATTCCAAGATCAAACGTATTCCTAGATCAAAAAGTATATAAAGGTTATGATTCAAGGATAGCAAAAGATCCTATTTATAGAAAACTAGTAGCCTAGGGTTTACAGAAATAGGTAATTAATGCAGAAATCTTCTTCCGGGCCCACTTGGTGTGTGCTTGGGCTGAGCATTGAAGCTTTCACGTGTAGAGACTTTTCTTGGAGTTAAACGCCAGCTTTTGTGCCAGTTTGGGCGTTTAACTCCAGCTTTTATGCCAGTTCTGGCGTTTTGACGCCAGAATTTTTATGCTGACTTGGAACGCAGGTTTGGGCCATCAAATCTTAGGCAAAGTATGGACTATTATATATTGCTAGAAAGCCCAGGATGTCTACTTTCCAACGCAATTGAGAGCTCTCCAATTAGACTTCTGTAGCTCCAGAAAATCCACTTCGAGTGCAGGGAGGTCAGAATCCAACAGCATCTGCAGTCCTTTTTTAGCCTCTGAATCAGATTTTTGCTCACGTCCCTCTATTTCAGCCAGAAAATACCTGAAATCACAAAAAAAGACACAAACTCATAGTAAAGTTCGGAAATGTAATTTTTATTTAAAAACTAACAAAAATATAATAAAAAGTAACTAAAACATACTAAAAATAATGCCAAGAAGCATATAAATTATCCGCTCATCACACGCCTACATGCATGCTTGGATCTCCCTCTCTGGAATCTAGTACTAGCGTGCCACGCCCAGCTCCTGGCGTGCCATGCCAGTGCATTTTTGTGACGTTTGCTCCCGAGTGGCATGCCAGTTTCACACGCCCAGTTTCTTGTTTGTCTTCTTCCCATTTTTGATGCCTTTTTCACCTGAAATTCAGCACAACTCATCTCAAAGTGGTGTACCATAATATTCATCAAATAATGCATGAATTGTACTGATCAAATGAGATTTATGCTCTTTTATGGTCTTCTTTATGCAAGAAAGAAGGGTAGATGATGCAAGTCATCACAACACCAAACTTAAGTTTTGCTTGTCCCAAGCAAATCAATGTGAGTAAACCCTTATAACTTGAGGCCTTGGCTTTGAGTGATTGCAATAGCATGATCACATTGAGGAAGAATGGGAAGCTAAGTTGAAAAAGCTAACTGAACTTCATAAGGAATGGAAGGAGAAGGAAGCTACAAAGCTAAGTTAAAATAGTTAACTTAGCACTAAAGAAAGCAAGGAAGGGGTGCAAAGCTAAGTTAACTAAGTTAACTTTATCGGGGACCTCTTCAAATTAATTCAAGATGAAATTCCATGAGTGAAGCCACCAAGATTCGAACCAAGGACCAAGGAGAAGGCAAGAAACGTTCCTCACAAAAGAATTCAAGAAGAAATAGCCAAAATGCATCCTCCATGGTTCGAACTTGGAACCACACGCTACTCCTTGCAAGGGAATTTGAGAATAAATAGCTAGAATGCTTCCTCCAGGACTTGAACTTGGGTATTCTTTAAAACATAAGGAAGGAGTGCCACCAAGCTTGCAAGGAAATACAAGGAAAATAGCTTAAATGCTTCCTCCAAGTATCGAACTTGGGAACTCTAGGAAACATAAGGAGGAGCGTACCACTCATCCAAGGAAATTAGCTCCAAAGACTTCCTCCACTTCCTCCACCAAGTGTTGAACCTGGGACCTTGAGGCCAAAAGCAAAGGAGCTACAAGGGAAGCTAAGTTGGAAATTCCAACTGAGCATTGTTTCTCCCATCCTTCCCCACATTTTGGCGCACCAAGAAGGAAACCATGTGCATCATGACACGGGCAGCACCAAATTGGCGCAACAAAGCTCAACACAAGGAGAGCTCAGTTGGTTTTTCCAACTGAGCATTGAACTTTCACACTTTGGCACACTGGTGCACGAAATTGTGATCTCCAGGCTCCAAAGCTTGGTGCTCTGATCTTAATTCATAATTGTCACAACTTCGATACAACTAACCAGCAAGTGCACTGGGTCGTCCAAGTAATACCTTACGTGAGTAAGGGTCGAATCCCACGGAGATTGTTGGTATGAAGCAAGCTATGGTCATCTTGCAAATCTCAGTCAGGCGGATTTAAACATGATATTTTATTAGATTAAAATAAACAATAAAAGGGATAGAGATACTTATGTAATTCATTGGTAGGAATTTCAGATAAGCGAATAAAGATGATCCAAAGATCCTAAGATGATCAAAAGATACCTAATACAATAGTAAAAGGTCCTATTTATAGTAAACTAGTCACTAGGGTTTACATGAGTAAGTAATTGATGCATAAATCCACTTCCGGGGCCCACTTGGTGTGTGTTTGGGCTGAGCTTAAGTGTAGCACGTGCAGAGGCCATTTGTGGAGTTGAACGCCAGTTTCTGTGCCAGTTTGGGCGTTCAACTATGGTTCTGGATCCTTTTCTGGCGCTGGACGCCAGATTTGGGCAGAAGGCTGGCATTGAACGCCAGTTTACGTCGTCAATTCTTGGCCAAAGTATGGACTATTATATATTTCTGGAAA
>NC_029792.2:49496929-49499024 GCF_000816755.2 Arachis ipaensis
TGAGTCTTGGCCCTGGCCCTAAGCACTTTGTTTTCCAGTATTACCACCGGATACATAAATGCCACAGACACATAATTGGGTGAACCTTTTCAGATTGTGACTCAGCTTTGCTAAAGTCCCCAATTAGAGGTGTCCAGGATTCTTAAGCACACTCTTCTTTTGCTTTGGACCTTGACTTTAACCGGTCAGTCTCAAGTTTTCACTTGACACCTACACGCCACAAGCACATGGTTAGGGACAGCTTGGTTTAGCCGCTTAGACCAGGATTTTATTCCTTTCGGCCCTCCTATCCACTGATGCTCAAAGCCTTGGGATCCTTTTTATTTGCCCTTGCCTTTTGGTTTTAAGGGTTATTGGCTTTTTCTGCTTGCTTTTTCTTTTTCTTTCTATTTTTTTTTTCGCCTAATTTTTTTCTTCTTTTTTTTTTCTGCAAGCTTTGTTTTTTTTTTTTGCTGCTTTTTCTTGCTTCAAGAATCATTTTTATGATTTTTCAGATTATCAATAACAGGTCTCATGTTCATTATTCTTTCAAGAGCCAACATATTTAACATTCTCAAACAACAAGTTCAAAAGACATATGCACTGTTCAAACATACATTCAGAAAATAAGAAGCACTGTCACCACATCAGGTCCACAGATCCTGAGATGTCAAGGCATTTACATCCCTGCACCAATTTAGGCATGTAAAATGCCCTTGCACACAATTCTGGGCGTTCAGCGCCAGGTTGGTGCCCATTTTGGGCGTTCAACGCCCCTTTGCTGCCCTTTCTGGCGTTGAACGCCAGAACCATGCTTGTTCTGGGCGTTCAGCGCCAGGATGCTCCCATTCTGGGCGTTCAGCACCAGAACTATGCTCTGTTCTGGCGTTTGAACGCCAGACAGATGCTTCTCCAGGGTGTGATTTTTCTTCTGCTGTTTTTGATTCCGTTTTCAATTTTTATATTTATTTTGTGACTCCACATGATCATGAACCTAAGAAAACATGAAAAACAATAAAAATAAGAATTAGATAAACATTGGGTTGCCTCCCAACAAGCGCTTCTTTAATGTCAATAGCTTGACAGTGGGCTCTCATGGAGCCTCACAGATGTGCAGAGCTTTGTTGAGACTCTCCAACACCAAACTTAGAGTTTGGATATGGGAGTTCAACACCAAACTTAGAGTTTGGTTGTGGCCTCCCAACACCAAACTTAGGGTTTGACTGTGGGGGCTCTGGTTGACTCTGCTTTGAGAGAAGCTTTTCAAGCTTCCTCTCTCTGGTTGCAGAGGGAGATCCTTGAGTTTTGAATACAAGGGAGTTTTCATTCCATTGAAGGACTATTTCACCTCTGTCAACATCAATCACAGCTCTTGCTGTGGCCAAGAAAGGTCTTCCTAGGATAATGGATTCATCCTCTTCCTTTCCAGTATCCAGGACTATGAAATCAGTAGGTATGTAAAGGCCCTCAACCTTTACTAATACATCTTCTACTTATCCATAAGCCTGTCTTCTTGAGCTGTCTGCCATCTCTAGTGAGATTTTAGCAGCTTGCACCCCATAGATTCCCAGTTTCTCTATTACAGAGAGGGGCATGAGGTTTATCCCTGAACCAAGGTCACACAGAGCTTTAAAGATCATGGTGCCTATGGTGCAGGGTATTATGAACTTTCCAGGATCCTGTCTCTTCTGAGGCAATGTCAGTTGATCCAGATCACTTAGTTCATTGATGAACAAGGGAGGTTCAACTTCCCAAGCATCAATGCCAAACAATTTGGCATTCAGCTGCATGATTGCACCAAGAAACTTGGCAGTTTGCTCTTCAGTGACATCCTCATTCTCTTCAGAAGAGGAATACTCATCAGAGCTCATGAAGGGCATAAGGAGGTTCAATGGAATCTCTATGGTCTCTAGATGAGCCTCAGAGTCCTTTGATTCCCCAGAGGGAAGCTCCTTATTGATCACTGGACGTCCCAGGAGGTCTTCCTCCTTGGGATTCACGTCCTCTCCTCTCCTCACAAGTTCGGCCAGGGCACTTATGTCAATGGCCTTGCACTCTCCCTTTGGATTCTCTTCTGTATTGCTTGGGAGAGAACTAGGAGGGATTTCAGTGATCC
>NC_029792.2:49500279-49500880 GCF_000816755.2 Arachis ipaensis
ACATCCTCATTCTCTTCAGAAGAGGAATACTCATCAGAGCTCATGAAGGGTATAAGGAGGTTCAATGGAATCTCTATGGTCTCTAGATGAGTCTCAGAGTCCTTTGATTCCCCAGAGGGAAGCTCCTTATTGATCACTGGACATCCCAGGAGGTCTTCCTCCTTGGGATTCACGTCCTCTCCTTTCCTCACAGGTTCGGCCATGGCACTTATGTCAATGGCCTTGCACTCTCCTTTTAGGTTCTCTTCTGTATTGCTTGGGAGAGAACTAGGAGGGATTTCAGTGATCCTTTTACTCAGCTGGCCCACTTGTGCTTCCAAATTTCTAATGGAAGATCTTGTTTCATTCATGAAACTTACAGTGGCCTTAGATAGATCAGAGACTATATTTGCAAAATTAGAAGCATTTTGTTCAGAGTTCTCTGTCTGTTGCTGAGTTGATGATGGAAAAGGCTTGCTATAGCTAAACCTGTTTCTTCCACCATTATTAAAGCCTTGTTGAGGCTTCTGATCCTTCCATAAGAAATTTGGATGATTTCTCCATGTTGAGTTATAGGTGTTTCCATAAGGTTCACCTAAGTAATTCACCTCTGCTATTGCAG
>NC_029792.2:49501097-49503416 GCF_000816755.2 Arachis ipaensis
GGTTGAGAATCCAACCATAATCTAGCTCTGTCTCTTACAGCAAAGGGGAAAAGCATGAGCCTGTAGACTTCATGATCTACTCCATTAGTCTTTACAGTATCACATATCTGCAAGAATTCAGTTAAGAACTAAAAAGAATCTTCAGATGGAAGTCCATGAAACTTGCAGTTCTGCTGCATCAGAGAAACTAATTGAGGTTTCAGCTCAAAGTTGTTTGCTCCAATGGCAGGAATGGAGATGCTTCTTCCATGTAAATTGGAATTAGGTGCAGTAAAGTCACCAAGCATCTTCCTTATATTATTATTATTTTCTGCTGCCATCTCCTCTGCCTGTTCAAAAATTTCTAAAAGGTTATCTCTGGATTGTTGTATTTTAGCTTCTCTTAATTTTCTCTTCAGAGTCCTTTCAGGTTCTGGATCTGCTTCCACAAGAATGTTCTTATCCTTGCTCCTGCTCATATGACAAAGAAGAAGGCACAGAAAAATAATAATAATAATAAAGATCCTTTATACCACAGTATAGGGATCCCTTTGTGAGTGGAAGAAAAGGGGGAGACAAAGAATGTGATGTAAGGAAGAAACACAACTGTACGAATGGAAGAGATGTGAGATGAGATGTTAGGATATGAATGAATAAATAGAGTAAGATGGGGGAGGGGAAATTTTCGAAAATTATTTTGAAAAAGAGTTAGTGATTTTTGAAAAATGGTTTTTGAAAAATGTTAGAAATTTTCGAAAAATTTTTAAAATTTAAAAATAAAAATAATTAGTTAATAAAAAAAGAAATTTTAAAAAGGGGAAAGATATTTTCGAAAATGAGAGAGAGAGAGTTAGTTAGGTAGTATGAAAAACATGAAAATTATGCAATGCATGAAATTTTTAGATCAAAACAATGAATGCATGCAAGGATGCTATGAATGTCAAGATGAACACCAAGAACACTATGAATGTCATGATGAACATCAAGAACATATTTTTGAAAAAATTTTAATGCAAAGAAAACATGCAAGACACCAAACTTAGAAATCTTTCATGTTTAGACTCTAAGAAACGAAAAATGCATATGAAAAACAATAAAAGACACAAAACAAAAAATTATCAAGATCAAACAAGAAGACTTACCAAGAACAACTTGAAGATCATGAAGAACACTATGAATGCATGAAATTTTCGAAAAATGCTAGATGCATATGCAAGTGACACCAAACTTATGATATGACTCAAGACTCAAACAAGAAACACAAAATATTTTTTTGATTTTTATGATTTTCTCAATTTTTATATTTTTTTTTTTCAAAAATTATATGAAAAAGAAAAAAAATAAGGATTCCAAAATTTTTAATATGAATTCCAGGAATCTTGCATTCTTACTCTAAAGCTTCAGTCCAGGAATTAGACATGGCTCACTAGCCAGCCAAGCTTTCAAAGAAAGCTCCAGTCCAAAACACTAGACATGGCCAATGGCCAGCCAAGCTTCAGCAGGTGATCATGGATCAGCAGCAGGTGGATGAGCAACAACTAAGTTGCTCTTGATAACAAATTGCAAGCCTCAGTCCAAATGAATTTAGACATGGCTTTACAGCCAGCCAGGCTTCACATGCTTCATGAAACACTAGAATTCATTCTTAAAATTTTTGAATAAATTTTTGAAAACATTTTTATTATTTCTTTTCGAAAACAAAAGAAAAAATTTTTTTTTTTTGAAAATATTTTTGAAAAATTTTTGAAAAGAAAACGAAAAGAAAGTTACCCAATCTGAGCAACAAGATGAACCGTCAGTTGTCCAAACTCAAACAATCCCCAGCAACGGCGCCAAAAACTTGGTGCACGAAATTGTGATCTCCAGGCTCCAAAGCTTGGTGCTCTGATCTTAATTCATAATTGTCACAACTTCGATACAACTAACCAGCAAGTGCACTGGGTCGTCCAAGTAATACCTTACGTGAGTAAGGGTCGAATCCCACGGAGATTGTTGGTATGAAGCAAGCTATGGTCATCTTGCAAATCTCAGTCAGGCGGATTTAAACATGATACTTTATTAGATTAAAATAAACAATAAAAGGGATAGAGATACTTATGTAATTCATTGGTAGGAATTTCAGATAAGCGAATGGAGATGCTTTTGTTCCTCTGAACCTCTGCTTTCCTGCTATCTTCATCCAATCAGTCTTACTCCTTTCCATGGCTGGCTTTATGTGATACATCACCACTGTCAATGGCTACTTTCAGTCATCTCTCGGGAAAATGATCCAATGCACCTGTCACGGCATGGCTAAACGTCTGGAGGCATCACCCTTGCCAATGGCTTCATCTTATCCTC
>NC_029792.2:49504492-49504837 GCF_000816755.2 Arachis ipaensis
ACTTATGTAGATTCATTGGCAGGAATTTCAGATAAGCGAATGGAGATGCTTTTCGTTCCTCTGAACCTCTGCTTTCCTGCTATCTTCATCCAATCAGTCCTACTCCTTTCCATGGCTGGCTTTATGTGATACATCACCACTGTCA
This sequence comes from Arachis ipaensis, assembly GCF_000816755.2. Taxonomy (NCBI): domain Eukaryota; kingdom Viridiplantae; phylum Streptophyta; class Magnoliopsida; order Fabales; family Fabaceae; genus Arachis; species Arachis ipaensis. Next base: position 49,504,638 of record NC_029792.2, read on the forward strand.
ATGGCTACTTTCGGTCATCTCACGGGAAAATGATCCAATGCCCTGTCACGGCACGGCTAATCGTCTGGAGGCATCACCCTTGTCAATGGCTTCAGCTTATCCTCTCAGTGAATAATATTCTCACACACCCTGTCACGGCACGGCTATTCATCTGTCGGTTCTCGATCATGCTGGAATAGGATTTACTATCCTTTTGCGTC